>NW_021318576.1:110629-143527 GCF_001605985.2 Dendrobium catenatum | reverse complement strand
GAACATTCTACCAACCGAAAGCTTAAGCCCCTTGAACAAATTCATTCCAATATTTGGGGACCATCTCCGGTCCCCTCTCATCAAGGTTTTAGATACTATGTTTTGTTCGTTGATGATTTTACTTGTTTCACTTGGATGTTTACAATTGCGGCTAAATCCGATGTCCACCAAATATTCACTAACTTTGTTACATATATTGAAAATCAAACGCATCATAAAATTCAATCTATTAGAACAGACAGTGGCACGTAATATACAAATCATCAATTCAAGAACTATCTCCAGGAAAAAGGTATTCATCATCAGCTCTCGTGCCCTTATACGCCGGAGCAAAATGGCACCGCGGAACGCAAGCACCGCCATATTATGGACACCGCTAGAACAATCCTTCAAACTACTCATATGCCGCACAAGTTCTGGCCGGATGCGGTAACTACGGTGGTTTACCTCATAAATCGCCTTCCATCGCCCACAACAAGTAACACCTCACCTTTTCAATTATTGTTTCGCACAAAACCATCGTACCAACACTTGCGCATGTTTGGTTGCGCCTGCTATCCTCTTGCTCCTACTCACACTCGAACCAAGCTGGACCTAACCACAATGCCGAGTGTATTTCTCGGATATTCCGATTCATATAAAGGTTACAAGTGTCTGAATATGAAATCTAACAAGATTTTCATATCTCGTCACGTACAATTTCTTGAACACTCATTTCCTTTTCAAGAATCTAATGTTTTAGACACTCCGTCAACACAGTTAACTCAACCATCTCTTCTTGTCCCAACCTCTACACTTGTGACATCTCAGCACGCAAGCAATTCGGATAACATAAATCAATCTAGCTCCTCCCTGCTGACTACTTCAAACACATCTATAACTTCAAATAGTTCCGACAACACTCAATCAACTACATTTCCAAGTCCTGCACCGGTTCCTCATCCTAGGCACCACATGACAACAAGATTTCATACGGGCTCACTGAAGCCAAGAGATCGTCTAAATCTACTACATATTCAGTCCAACAACATCTGTACTCCAGAACCCTCCACGTTTGCAAAAGCATATAAACATAACGAATGGCGGCAGAGTTTCTGGCTCTTCAGAAATAGGGAACCTGGTCTCTGGTTCCACCTCCTAGCAATACGCTCATTCTGGGATGTAAATGGACATACCGTAAGAAGCTTCACTCTGATGGCTCCATAGCACGTTACAAAGCCAGATTAGTGGCACAAGGTAATCGCCAAGAACATGGCCTCGACTATAGGGAAACCTTTTGTCCAGTCGCAAAACTACCAACCATTAGAGTCCTATTCACCATTGCTTTGCATCATGGATGGACGGTACACCAGCTAGACATTACGAATGCATTTCTTCATGACACACTCATAGAATCTGTGCACATGCGCCAACCCAAGGGATTCGAGGACACTACCTATCCGTCTCATGTATGCCACCTCAAAAAGGTGATCTATGGGCTAAGTCATGCTCCACGACAGTGGTACATGACCTTCACGGATTACCTTCTCACCATTGGGTTTCAACACAGCAAGGCCGATCCATCCTTGCTCTCTTTCATCCAAGATCAAACTCAAATCTATCTACTAGTATACGTGGACGACATATTGCTAATAGGAAATAATATAGGAGACATCAATGCTCTCATCAGCAAACTTTAGTCCAAATTCGACATGAAAACACTAGGACTTTCAAATCACTTTCTCGGCATCAAGATCACCTCCACACAAGATACGTTCTTTCTCTCCCAAGCAGCTTATGCTATGTCTATCTTACATCAAGCCAATTTAGTAAACTGCAAACCTCTTTCAAATCCCCATTCTACTAAACCACCAAAAATTACTGATTCATCTACTGCTAGGTTCAATCCAACAGAAAACAGAAGCCTAACGGGATCTTTGAAGTACTTAACTATCACCCGACCGGATCTTGCTTACGCAGTGAACTGGCTCTCTCAATACATGCACGACCCAGCTTCAGTTCATTTGCTTCTTCTCACAGCTACTTCGCTATGTCAAGGCCACAATCAGCTACGGCATTCCGATATCCAAGTCCAATCTTCAGATGAGAACGTACTCCGACGTCGACTGGGAGGGAGATCCAACTACCAGAAAATCCACCTCGGGATTTTGTACATTCCTCGGTGACACTTTGGTCTCGTGGTCAGTCAAAAGACAGTCCACCGTAGCAAGATCTTCCACGGAAGCGGAATACAGAGCGTTGGCAGCCACCAAGGCTGACACTATTTGGCTCAAGCGCCTTCTTACTGATTTTCAAATTCAGCATGATGATCCGATTGATCTGTTTTGTGACAACACTTAGGCCATCACGCTTGTCAACAATCCCATCTTTAATGCTCGAACCAAACATATTGAGATCGACCACAGATTCATGCATGACCAAATTCAACACAATCATATCAACATAGTTCCGATTTGTACTGCTGATCAAATAGCAATGTTCTTACAAAACTGCTCTCCAACACTAGATTTCAGCTCCTTCGCTCCAAATTGACAGTTACCCAAGACCCGTCAATTTGAGGGGGAATATTAAGGCTCATAAGCTAGCTTTTATAAGACCATGTATTTACTACTTATACCTGCACTGTAGCAAGCTATATAAATCCATGTACTCTCCATTACACATCAGAAAAATAGATTAATCTTCTCTGTTTCTTTATCTGTTTCGTCTCTTCCAACTCTACAAGGCAGCCCTTTCATCCTCCTCCATCTATGCTCTAAGTGGACTCGCCAAAATTGTTTATATATGAAACATGAGGCATAACTAGCCAAAGTAACTCTGTAGAAAAAGTAGAATGATCTCAGTTAGGAACCAACTTTCCATCATCATTAGGGAATTAGTGTGCTTGTGGGTGTTGTGTTTTTAGCGGCTTTGACTCTCTAAAAGGAGTAGTTCGGGTTGATTTTAACTTGAAACTAGGTGAGAACTTTATTGGTTCTTATCCCAGTCAATCGTACTAGCTTATTTCAAAGATGAATGTCTAAGGATAGCAAGTTTCTGTTCCAAATCTGCTTAATATTCAAGGTAATTGGATTTCATTTGGTTGAATTCCTTGAGCATATAACAAATAAGTTCCCTAAGTGGCTAGCTACCTATTTTATATGAGTGAGTCCCCTAGTATTGTTTAAAAAACCAGGAAGAGTTCCCTTGCATTTTAAATAATTAAACTCATTATTTAAAGACTTTCTCAAGGGAATCACAAATACTTAAGAGATATAGGAATGGTTTTATCATTTTAATTGAAAACAAATATAAAAGTTCGAGAGGATGACTTCCCCTTATAGGTAAATTTTTTTTAAATCATTAAAGCTCCATGTACTCGGGACCTCATTCCTGTAATATGTTTATATTTCATAAGCGCCTATTATAAGCTAATTCTTGATAATATATAGCATGTCTTATGTACTCTTTATGTACTTAAATGTGAGTTATCGCACATACCTTCTTCAGAATAAGATCATTGGGTTGGAAGTCATTCTCTTTAACTTGGGAGTTGTACTATATAGATTTTCTTCTCTTAACCTCTTCTTGCTTGAGGGCACTTCTCCCCTTAACTCTGCTAATAAATATGTAGCCATTGATAATACTTGAAAAATGCATTCTTTTCATAATTAGTGGTTGTGACCATACATTAACTATGCAAGTTGAGCTCAACTAGTGAAAGGCCTAGAGTATGGAAGGGAGTGATTATACCCATTTACCCTTTGTACCTTCCATCTTTCGTAGGAGATCTAAGATTAACTTATTGGTATCTTCAACTTATATATTGGTCTACAGATGGTGGAATGACATGAACTTGAGGTAAATTCCTTATGAGAGACAGAAATCTTTTAGGCTTTAGTCAACAAACTATAGTATATTATTAGTAATGATGATGAGGGGAACAATCTATTAGCAGATGATGTTACTCTATATGAAATTCCTTACTATGCTTGTGATTGTTCTTGTAAGCATATTGCCTTCAATCTATTTGATGAAATAGTTGACATGACTAAGAAGAGCTTCCTTTATCATACAGAAGGCAGGGATGGTCCTAACAAGTACATCACCCATGTTACGAAAGGCTATGGACTATTGATAGGTTACAATTTTTTTTAAGGTAAAAGTTTTATGGGGTTGAATAGTTAACATTGAGGGCACTTTTTGGAGAATTCTTCTGCATCTTTTCTCAGTGTTAGCCAAAATTAACCTTAATTGAATTGACAAGATCTTGAAATTCTCTAACTTTTTAATTTCCACCTTCACTTTGAATTGATATTTCAGTAGTAGCTCATCTCAGACTTCATACTCAATATTAGTCTGACTCACCATCAAGTGTGAATTAAAAAATAACATTAATTGAATGAGTCCTAGCCTGAAGGTGAGTTGAAAAACTAGTGAGTAGGGTATCATAATCGACTTTAATTTTTGTAACCTAGAATTTGATTATCATAACCTATATGATGGTGATTCCAATAGAGCAATTCAACAGTCTCCTTGATCGCCCAAAATGCCATCCACATATAACATCCAATATTACTATGGAGTCCATACCTCTGACCTCACACACTAATCATTTAAATTTTCAAGAAAGTCAGTGAGTGTTTGGGCCTTGGTGGTTGTTCCTTACAAAAATGTGATTTGGAAATTTCTCAATTTCGCTGAAGACTTGAGCAAACTTCATGAGTAATTGGACTTGGCCAACACTATTTTGAGTTGGTGATTAATCACCTTATGAGTTGGAAGGGCATGGAAGTAGAGATGCAACCACTTGGATGAGCTAAGAAGAGCCCACAAAAGCTTCTCCATAATGGGGTACCTTTAATCTAGACCTTTGAGTATATTGCTCATGTAGTACACTCACCAATTCTTCTTTCATTCTTCTCAAATGAGCACTAAACTAATGAAATCCTTGCTCCACCCTTAAATATATCAGTAGATCTTCTCCTAGTCATGAGTTTTGAAGCATAGGTGGTGATGTGAGGATCTTTAAGAAAGGTGAGCATCTCTTTCCTTGTTGACAAATCAAATAATTGAGTTTGATGAATCATCTAGTGAGTTGTACTTGGCTATTTTTGGCAACTACATTTCTAGATTTACTTTCACCTTGTTGAGATTTACCTTGATCCCCTCTGACATAAGGAGAAATCATAGGAACTTTCCTAACCTTGCTTCAAAAGTACACTTAAGGGGGTTCAACCTTATTTTGTATTTTTTTTATGCTGGAAAATGTCTCCTTAATATATTTTATATATTGGCCAAGCAACTTGATATTTACTAAGTGGTCAACCAAATATACCTCTATGTTCATTCTCTTTTAATCATTGAAGACTTTATCCATCATTCTGTGGTAGGTCTCCCCGACATTGATTAGGCCAAAAGGCATTACCTTGAAACAATATAAGCCCTCTATAATGATGAAAAAAGTTTTATCCCATTCACTTTGGTGCATTTTAATTTGGTGGTAGCCTTAGAAAGCATCTAAAAATCTCTAAACTGAATAGCCCAATTACAATAGCCTCTCTTCCACCAACCACACTACGATAGAGTACCGTTGTCCTCTCTCACCCTCTTAGCAACGGCATAGTATCGACATCCTTTCTCATCCTCTTGGTGATAGTAGAGTGTCGGTGTCCTTTCTCACCCTCCTGGTGGTGGCAGAGTACCGGCATCCTTTCTCACCCTCCTGGTGATGGTAGAGTACCAACATTTTTTTTAACCTCCTTATGATTTTAGAGTACCGGATCTTCTCTAAAGATCTTCTCTCAAGAGTCTTCAAAGAAGTAGGGCATAGATTTGAAGAACATACAAAGATATTCTTACCTTTGGCCAACCTTGTGAACCCTTCATAATTTCCATTTACAAGATATCTCAACCCTCACTCCCAAACAATCCCAAAATACTCTCATTATCACTCCCAAGAGAAAATTCACAGAAGAAGTTGGGCAATCAATTTTTAGGACTCATATATATGATGGACAAGAAAAACCATTTAAGAAATTGAAAATTTCAAGTTGAATATACTTGGATCATATAATATGATTATATTTCGTACGTATGACTAGTTTAAAAATTAATGTACGATCGTGTATGAACAATATTTCATACTCTATTAGCCATATATATGAACTGGCATTATACAATATTAAAAGTTAAAAAATGAACAAGTTTGATTGGTATGATTACGTACGACCCCATTTTATACACTGGTCATCATCTGTATGAACCCTGCATCATATAATATATATTGTTAAATCAAATCATGCTTAATATGGAATGATTATGAACGATCCCATTTCGTATTCTTGATGTCGTTTATATAAACCCAAGTTTATAAAATACAAACAATTTAAAAAATTTAGGTATTCTTATGGGATGAATTGGTACACACCTATTTCTACTCTGGACGTCGTCTGTACGAACCTCACTTCATACAGTATGATCCATTAAAAAATTGGCGAGTTTGTTTGGGATGACAAGTATGTATCCATTTTATACTCTAGATGTGGTATGTATAAATCTAACTTCATACAATATAAATATTTTAAAAGAAATTTTCTAAGGCATTATTTGATAAGCTTAGTTCTGGAGGAACTTCCAAGTCAAATTGTCCAGCACAATTCAAGAATTATACAGTATGATAAGTTTTAAAAATAAAAGTTTTGACTCACTCTCCCAGTTTGTGTGTGCACAGTTATCCAATTATATTCACACTCTCTCAGACTCAAGAAAAATTATAGACTTCAATTATAATAAATCATAATCTAATCTGTCTTGAAGTCTTTGACAGTCTGGAGAATGATTTCCCTGAAACATTAGTATATATAAACAACACAAATAAAATTTTTTCAATATGTGTTAGGAGAAATAATAATCAACACAATAATATTTGGTATCATAAAAAATTTACATGATATAAACATATAGTTTTGAAACTAAGTTGCAACAATCTTCCTCTTTTTGATGTGGCAAAATAATTATTGTTTGAGTTAACACTTAAGACAGTTTTTCTCCTAAGCTCCAAAATGAATGATTAATTTACAATATTGGATTCCAATAAAAATTAAAAACATAGCAATAAATTAGAAAGAAACAAAAAGTTAAACAAAAACAACACATTAAAACATACACACAATAACATAGTATATACATCACAAAAATCACACAATAAATAATCATAACAAACATTAAACAACATCAAACAAACAATACATCAAATAATAACAATACCTCAAATAATAACTAAAGACTCTCCCTTTTGATAACAATAAAAAGGGAAGTACATCTTGAAATGATAGGTTTCTATGGATAAATCAAAATAATTAATGAAGAAGAAGATTTTAAACAAATTGCAAATGTAATATTTACTTCCAAATGCTAAAAAGAAAAACTCAAAATTTAAATCAAATAACAACTAAGATAAGAAAAGTTAATCAGGTTCACTGTTCATTCTAGAAAAATCAAATAAAAATAATTATTGTAAAAATGATGAAATAAAGAGTAATTAGTTTCTAATTCAATGGTGAAGATTATTGTCGATTATATGGATTAATATAAGAGATAGAATGATAAAGGAAAAAATAGTCTGAATTTTTCAATTGGCGACATTGCATATCTTTTCAATTGTTTGTGGCACATTTTGAGCATCTTTCTAATTTGTGCAAATTTTATGCCTCTTTTAACTTTGGCAAATATTGAGTATCTTTTTAAACAAGAGGCATATTTTATGCATCTTTTTAAGTTTGACACGCTTTGTGCATCTTTTTACATTTCTAGTCTTTTTAATATCAATGAATCTTAACACAAATTCTAATAATTAACAAAAATAAATACACTAAAAAAGAAAAAAAATATAAAAATAAGATATCAATTTTGTAACAATTATAGCTAAATAATACTTGTCTATAAGAATATGAAATTGATCTTCTAATCTACATCTAGTCATAATGTAATTTAAAATTTTGAGAGATTAAAATTTGCAAGGAAATTAATTTATAGAGCAAAGTAATTCAAAACTCTATTCTAGAGATCAACTATAAATGATTTGTCTCCAAAAATATAAACATTTCAAGAAGAGTAATTTCAATACATATCAAAACATCATTCCTCATTCCATTCATCATTTGAAACACGTACAAAATATTAGATCATACTAGAAACTGAAAAACCACAACATGTACACATGAAATCACAAAAAAATAAAAAAACCCAAGATCAAGTACGAAAATCTCAACAACAAGTACAATAAAGAAGTAATAACTAAAATCTAGAGGGCCTTGGTCTAGAGGTGGTTGAGGGTTAAACATCGTAAAGTAGCAATTGATCGTAGCTACATTAGTTTTCACTGAGTCAAAGTTCTCTCGGATCCACCCCATGTCTTTGTTGTACCTCACAACCTACTAGTTCAGGTGATTCTCAATTTGATCAAAATATTAATCAAAATGAGATTCCAGATTGTCAAAATGCTTGACCATTTCTTGATCAAAATTTTGATCGGGTCCAGGTGCAAGTTTCAGGTGCTGGATCTGGGGCTCCTTCTCCCTCTGAATCTTCTCCCTTAGATCTTTGATCCTGACCAAAAAGTACACAAAAAGAGGCATCAGTATAGTAAATATGGAGTAGAGTGGGAGGATTAGGATATATTAGGTTGTACTTCTGTTGAGATAGTTACTACTTAGTTCTTGTCTGTTTGATATTCTTACAACTTATATATTTTTAATGATTCCAAATATTATTATTTTGATTAGTATTTCTCCTAACATATTTTGGAAGAATTATTTTACTCTTGTGTGTACTAACATTTCAAAAAAATCATACTCCGAATTGTTGAACACTTTAAATCAAGATCAGTCTAGAGTTTATTATAATTGAAGTCTATATTTTTCATTTTATTGAGTCTAAGAGTGTAATTATAATTGAATAACTGAGTACACATACATCAGGGGAGAGTTTTAAAATTCACATTTTAAACTGATCGTACTATATAATATCGATTCGTACGGGTTAGCTATTGTTCGCTCAAAAAATTGTATAGTCTCGGATCTGGTTAGTTATTTTCCCTAACGAGCAGTCGAATGAACATAAATGAAAATTTTTTTAAGTATAGATCGTACTGTATAAACCCAGTTCGTATAGGCCTTCTAGAGTACGAAATGGATGGGTCCTTGTTCACTCAAATAAAAATTTTTCTAAGTATGGATAATATTATACGAACCTAATTTGTATATTCCTTCTAGTGTACAAAATTATGAGGCCCCATTTAATCTCGTATTTCGTTCAGAAGAATTCAAAAATTTTTATAGTGAGTCATACCAGATGATGACATCATTGTCTGTACGCCATCCAAAGTATGAAATTGTGGGGTTCCTTTTCATATCGACGAACTCAAAAAAATTCTAAATATTCATACCCGATGAACATGGTTTGTATCGGATGATGATCATGTATGAAATGATTTCATACATATTTACAACATGTTTATACACAATAGTTTTTGAATTGTTTATTTGTATGAACCCTGATCGTACTATACGATTGTGGATGCTCAAAATTAAAAAATTCAATTTTTGAACAATATTTTCATGTCTTTTGTATAAAAGGTCAACTAAATCTGACATGAAAAAGTCTTGTCTTCGTGATTTTTCAAAGGCAAAAAAGAGTGAGTGTGAGAGAGTGTTTGAGAAAGATTTCTTGCAAGTGGAGTGTGAAGGGTTAACAAGGTTACTCAAAGATAAGAATCTCTTAATAATTTTGGTTATCACTCTTCCTCTTATCTTTCTAGATTATTTGTGTGAAGATATTTGAAGAAGATTCGATACTCTGCCGAAACTTGGAGGGTGTGAAAGGATGAAGGTTCTCTGCCTATACTTGGAGAGTATAAAAGGATGAAGGTTCTCTGCCTATACTTGGAGGGTATAAAAGGACAACAGTTCTCTGCTGACACTTCGAGAGTGTGAATGAATGAAGGTTCTTTGTCACACCTGGGATTGGTGGAAGAGAGGTTTTCATAAAGGCTTCTCAACCTTGCTGTGGGGGCAAAAAGGAGAGTCACTTTGGTAATAGTGAATTACCTGAAGAGGGAGTCTTTAAAGAGTGGATGTAGGTCGTGTTTGACCAAACCACTATAAATCTTTGTGTCTTTTTAATTCTTCATTTATTTACTGTAAGATGTTAATCTATGGTTGAAAAGTTATTTTGTAACTTTAATTAACTTGCTTTAAAAATTTCAATGGCTTTCAAATTTTAAATTCAAGAGAAATTTTTTAAATTACAAATTCACCCCCCTCTTGGTTAGCCTTGGAAAAATAGCTTAGGCTTAATAACCTAATCTAGTTTCAACAAGTGATATAAGAGCTTTCTTTCTAAACCATAAGTTTAGAGTACTTTTTGAAAAATGAGAATGGATACTTTTGAAAACTGAAACACACCATAAGGGTATTTGATCACTAGACCTCTATTATTTAACAATATTTCTTTCAATTTTTGGAAAATATGCATGTCTACTTTTCTACAATCACTAGATTATCGCATGTGAATTTTAGTTCAAGAAGGGTATACAAAACTAACTAGATTGGTTAATGAAATTTGAGTTGAAACACTCTTTGCTGACTGGACTATAGAACAATGTGACTTATCACAGTTAAATGCTAGATGTTTAAACAATTTCTTTTGTACACTTAAGTTAGAAGATTACATGCGGGTTTCCACTTACAAAAGTGGAAAGGATATATGGGATATACTTTATATTACTTATAAAAGGACTAATAAAGTAAAGCAATCTAGATTAAACATCTTGTTACATGACTATAAATTATTTTGCATGAAACTAAATAAATCCATTTCTAAAATGTATACAAGATTCTCTCATATAGTCACTTCTTAGCATGCATTAGGTAGGGAATTAACAAATGGTGAATTAGTGAATAAAATACTTCATTGTTTGCCTACTGCTTATGATGCCAAAATAACTATGATTACAGAGTCTAAAGATTTAAATGTTTACTCTATTGATAATCTTTTTGGATCACTAATTGCGTATGAGCAAGGTGTGAGTCAAAGAAAGATTGATGTATGAGAATAAAGAAAGGAGAAGAATATAGCACTGAAAGTAGAGGAATTAGAGAGTGATTAGTCACAACCTGAAGATGAGGATGACATTGCTTTGATGACTAGGCAATTCAGGAGCTTTCTTAAAAGGAATCAAATTATATGCCAGTAGTAGAATAGAGGTAAGTTTAATAAAAAAGTTAAGGTTTATAATGATGTGATTTACTATGAATGCAGGAAACCTGGACATATAAAATTAGATTGCCCCAATCTCAAAGCCACTCCTAGTAAGGAGAAGGTAGAGGAGAAATCAATTGTAAAGAAGGATAAGAAGAGATTTCAGAGAGCTTTTTGGGAGAACTCAGCTTCAGATTCATCAGAAATAGAAAAGGAGGAAGAAGTCACCAATTTATCCTTAATGGCTGATAATTTTGATCAGTTAGATCAAGAAGAGGTATATGACTTGACTTATAATGAATTGTTAGAAGTTTATGAAAGAATTCATGATGCATATAAAAAGCTTAAGAAAATACATACTAGTTTAAATCTTGAAAAGTTAGAATTGCAAAGAGAGTATGAAATTCTTAGGAAATATTACACATTGATAGATAACAACCACATTAGCATACTTGATGAATTTGATGACTTGAATAAAAAGAATGATCTTTTAAAATCATTCTATACTCAATTGGAAAAAAGAATTTAAGAATTTTAAGGATGAATTAGAAAGTAGAGAGCATTATTTAAAATATGATATTAATATCTTGGAAGATGTAAACATATTTCTTAAGTTGAAAGTGAAAGCTCTCAAGGAAAATAGGATACCCCCAACACTTGAAGATTTTATAAATCCTAATTTGAGGTCAAAATTTTTATAACCCAGGAAAAGATAGATCTACTATAGAAGAATAAGATATTCATTTCCTAGAGTTAAATGTTATTCTTGTGGCATGATTGGACATATTGCACACACTTATATTTTGAATAAAAAAACTCATTTAATATGGAAACCTAAGATGCATAAACCTAGATATATCATACATGTATCTAATTTTATTTTTCCAAAAGGAGAATCAAAATTTATTTGGGTTCCCAAGTCTAACATTTTATTGTTTTGCGAGAACGCTCTCATATAAGGCCCCATGAGAGCATTTGGTACTTGGATAGTGGTTGCTCAAAGCATATGACTATAGCACTATGCAATCTATATAAGCTAGAAGCCATAAGTGGAGGCAAGGTTATACTTGATGATAACACCGTTGGGAAAGTGGTTGGATCAGGTATAATTGGAAACTTGCAAAATTTTTTCATAGAAAATGTACTGCTCATAGAAGGCTTAAAGAATAATTTGTTAAGTATAAGTCAGCTTTATGATAAAGGGTATAATGTAAATTTTTTTTCACTAGCTGCATATTAAGCTTGAATGGTAATGATATTTTTGCATGAAAAAAGGATAAATAATATTTATATACTCGATTTGAATTGCATTTCAGTTCCTAATCTTTTTGTTTGAAAATTATTTCTGATGATTCATGGTTATGGCATAGGAAACTCTGTCACTCTAATATGAAAAACCTTAAGAAAATTACTCAAAAGGATTTGGTTAGAGGTATATCAAAACTAGTCTTTACTAAGGATCACCTTTGCGATGCATGTCAATTAAGAAAATAGGTGAAGTCCTCTTTTCATTCTAATTAGGATCCTAGAAATAGTAAACCTTTGAAGATTATTCATATGAATATTTTTGGACTGGTTAGCACTGTTAGTATAAGAGGGAATGTATATGGTTTTGTGATTGTGGATGATCTCTCAAGATTAATGTGGGTTAAATTTTTATTTCAAAAAAGTGAGTCATTTATAGAATTTAGAAATTTTTTGACTTAGATTCAGAGGAAATTAAGATGTGAGATTTTAATAATATAAAGTGATCACGATGATGAATTTGAAAATAAAAAATTTGAAGATTTTTGTAAAGAGAAAGGGATTGATCATAATTTTTTTGCAACTAAAACCCCTCAGCAAAATGGGGTAGTCGAAAGAAAGAATAGAACATTAATTGAAGCTGCTAGAGCCATGTTGGTTGAATATTCACTTCCTAAATATTTTTGGTCTGAAGCGATTATTACTGCATGTTATGTTTTGAATAGGGTGAACATTAGATCAAAATTAAATAAAACACCATATAAGCTTCTTAAAGGGAGAACACCTTATTTGTCTCATTTGCATATTTTTGGATGTAAAGTGTTTGTATAAAATAATGAAAAAACTTTCTTAGGAAAATTTGATCTAAAATCAAATGAAATTTTTTTTTTATTAGATACACTAATATTGAAAAATCTTATAAAATATTTAACAAAAAACTTTGGTAGTTGAGGAGACCACACATGTTATATTTGATGAATCTGTAATTTTAGGAGAGCTAATTTTGGAAGAAGATGATTTGGAAAATAACTCCCAAAGGATTGAGAAAACTAATTTGGAAGAAAATTTAGAGATTGAAAATTCATTGCTTAGAGATTTGAGAATTTCTAAAAACTACCCTAAGAAATTAATTTTAAGTGAACCTACTGAGGGTATTAGGACTAGGCGTGGACTAATAAAAGAAGACAATCATTATGCTTTAATTTCAATGATATAACCCATAAATATAAATCAAGCACTTTCAGATGAATTTTGGATATTGGCAATACAAGAAGAATTAAATCAATTTGTGAGAAATGATGTTTGAGAATTAATTACAAGGCCAAAGGATCAAAGTGTAGTTGGAACTAAGTGGGTATTTAAAAATAAAATGAATGACTCTGGAGTTGTTGTTAGAAATAAGGCTAGATTTGTGGCTAAGGGATATAATCAGATAAAAGGGATTAATTTTGAGGAGACTTTTTCCCTTGTAGCAAGATTTAAAGTAATTAGGGTTTTATTAGCCTTTGCCTATTTTAGAAGATTTAAATTATTTCAAATGGATATTAAAAGTACTTTTTTGAATGAGGTGATACAAGAGGATGTTTATGTTGAACAGCCTCCAGGTTTTGAAAATTTCAAATACTCAAGTTATGTTTTTAAATTAAAAAAGATATTTTATGAATTGAAGCAGTCACCAAGGGCTTGGTATGAGAGGTTGAGCACTTTCCTACTTGAGAGATATTTTAAAAATGAGGTGTATATACCACTCTCTTTTTAAAGAAATCGGGAGATGATATACTCATTGTTAAGATTTATGTGGATGATATCATTTTTGAATATACTAATAAAAATTTTTGTGATGATTTTTTTTAAAATAATGAGTAATAAATTTGTGATGAGTCTAATGGTAGATCTTAGTTTTTTTTAGGTTTTAGCATTAAGCAAATTAAGAAGGGAATATTTCTTAGTCAAACAAAGTATGTTAAGGACATCCTCAAAAAGTATGAAATAGATAATACTAAACCTATTAGTATACTTATGAGTTCCTCAGTTCTGTTGGATAAGGATCTAAATAAAAAATCTGTTGATCAAAAGAAATTTAGGAGAATTATTAGATATTTTCTTTACTTGACTGCTTGTAGACCCGATATTATATTCAATGTTTATTTATATGCTAGATTTTAATCAGATCCAAAAGAATCACGTTTGACAGCAGTAAAAACTTGGGAACTCAGAACTTAGATATTTAGTATCCTAAGTTTAGGTCTTCATTTAAAATAATTAGATATTCAGATTTGGACTTTCCAGGTTATAGGGTTGATCGAAAGAATACATCTTGAACTTTTCAATTTATAAGAAATTATTTAGTTTCTTGGTCCAGTAGAAAATAAAATTTTGTATCCCTATCTACTATAGAACCTGAATATATTGTCTTAAGAATTTGTGTGGCATAATTTCTTTGGTTGAAACAACAGTTGATTGATTTAGGATTTTTAATAGGCACAATTACAATTTATTATGATAACACTAGTTCCATTTGCATTTCAAAAAATCCTATTCAACATTCTAAAACTAAACATATAGATATAAGGCATCATTTTATTAGGGATCATGTATCCAAAGAAGAAATTGAACTGAACCATGTTACTACTGAAAATGAACTTGCAGATATTTTTATAAAATCACTAGCTTTTAATACTTTTAGCACATTAAGAACAAGGCTTGGTGTGATCGATCTTGATGCTTAATAAAAATTTTCTGCAAACTTAATATGTTTATTTGTGTGTTTTCATTTTTGTTTTTTAATTTTTTTTATTTGTGTAAGAGTTTTCTATTTTTGTTTTATATTTTGTGTGTTTTTAAAATATTATCAAAAATAAAATTTCCAATTTTTGAACGATCATGTGAATTTTTCTATGTATTCTATTTGTACTGTATAAATTTATTTTTGTCCTGTATGAATTTTATTGCACGTAAATCATTATTTTGGACTGATCGTGTAAAAGTTTTAATTTCTCAATACATATCATAATGTACGATATTTATATTATCCCTAACGATTTGTATTACTTCATCTGTATGCATGTAGACGATTAAACGGTTAGAATCAATTATTATAACTGATCGTACGCATAAACTTTTAGTTCATACATACGAACCACATGTAATTCAATGTGGGGGACAAATCTAACCATCATTAAAAAGATCTTAAATAGTCATTCATACCAGACGAATACCTGTTCATATGTACGATCATCTGGTCAAAAAGCCTGTACGAAAGGATGCTTCGTAACTTGTGTGATTACAAAAAGTTATTTCATTTTGAGCGTATTCGATCGTACACATGAAATTATGTTCGTACATGATGAACCATCTATCGTACTTACGAACCTCTTTTCATACGTACGAATGGTAATTTTTTCCTTAAATAGGAGGGCTTTAGATTTCATTTTCATTCACTTCACAGTTTCCTTCAATCCTTCACTTCTTAGTTATGGCCAGTTCTAGCAAGCATGGTAGAGTCACTAAGGGATCATCTTCTAGGAGTGTAGATAAAATTTTTTTATCTAGAGCTAATGATGATTATTTCCTTAGGTTTGCCTCTGCTAAAATTACTCATTCTAGAATCTTACTTTAAAAAGATATTCACTTTCAAGTAATGTCTCTTTTTGCCACCACTCAATTTACCTTTATTCTGACCTTAATTCATGCCTACAACAAAGAAATCATTCACTATTTTCTGGTAAATATGTCTTTTAGTTATGATGAGAGTAGGATTATATCTTATATCCTAAAGAAAAGGGTAGAAATTACTAAAGAATATTTGGAAACCTTTCTTTATTTAAGAACTCAAGGAGTTAGAGCCCATATAATGACTTCTAAATTTGATTTTGACTGGTCCGAAATAAACAAAGTTCTTTGAGGGGTTGAACAAGTAGGTCATTTGCCTAAGGTTTATACCTTAAACTAAAATGTAAAGGTCATTCAGCATATCCTTAGAACTTCCATAATTCCTAAAGCAGATTACTAAATTAACATTACTCTTCTTCTGTCCACTGTTACCTATCTTATCATGTCTGGACAACCAATAGATGAAGCCCAACATATTCTTAATTATATTCATGACCTTTTTGAAATTGGACATGTCTCTTATAGGAGGAAGAAAAATATTTCCTTAGGACATCTGTTGACCTATATTTTAGAAAAGATGTACAATCAAGTTCATCCTGAGCCTCTACTTGAATTGCCAATCTACTTTATCGATATTTCATTTTGAGCACTTTTCTGGAAAGATGTCAATGCAAGTCAAGATTTTGAGGGAGAAGGGGGAGCACCAACACCTGCACCTACTTATGGACCTGACTTTCAGGAGATGGTCCAGCGCTTTGACCATCTAGAAAGTCATTTTGATCAACACTTAGATAAAATTCAGACTCACTTAAACAAGTAAGATGCTCAGTACCATCAAGGCATAGGATGTATTCGAGGACAGTTCGAATCCGTGAACACTAACATAGCTATGATTATGATATTTTTTGTTGCATTGTGTACTTATCTATATTTAGATCCTTGATGTTGTCATTTTTATGTTATGTTGTATTGAGATCTATGATTTGACATCAATTATTCATCAACGTATTACATCTTTGGATTGATATTAATAAAAAAATGTCTTATTTTGGTTAGTTATTTTTAGTTGTTGTTTGAAATGTAGGTGTGCCTATATGATATTTCTGTGTTAATTGATCTAAAAAGTATTATAAAATAAACTACAATACAAAAATTAATTTCATTATGAAATCTATTTTTTTTTAAATTTTAAGTTAATCTATAACTTGATCAAGTTAAGGATATTAATCTTATGTTCTTTTTACGAATACATAATTTAAATATTATTATTGTAATTTTGATATCTTATTATTTTTTATTTCACTTTTCAATATAATTATCTTTGTACTTAGAAAAATTTGAGTTTATAGATTATTGATTTTGAAAATATCAATTAAGAAAATGGGGAGTATCAAAAAGAAATGTATAAGTGTACAAGAATAAAAAAAATGCGCAATGGTTCGTAAATTGAAAAGAGGTATAAAATTAGCCCAAATATCAAAAGATACATAACTTGTGCCATAAATATTTGAAAAGATGCACAATGTCGCCAATTGAAAATATTATTTTTTCTATCTTTTAATCTTCAAATTCAGATCAATTTAATGTTCAATTTTATTTTGTATTGAAAATTGAATTTAACAAATATTCATTTCATCACTTTTGTAATATATCACCTTATCTAATTGTTTAGAATAATTCATGACCTTGATCTAATTTTCTTTTCTATGTTATAATTTAATTTAATATTTTGAATCTTTATTTTTATCTAATGGATATTAATCTTGTTATTGCAATTATAAATTCAATCACTTTCAAGATCAATTATTAAAGTTTTTTCATATGACTTCTTTCATTTCAACTTTCTCTTCTTCCTTCTTTTTGTTGTTGTCAAAAAGGGGGAGAAATATTATTTGCATTTGATTTTTGTGTTGTGTTTGATTGTTTAGTCTCTTAGTGTTATTTTATTTTTCTATTTGTGTGTTTTATATGCATTTATGAAAAATAAAAAAAATAAATTGTTCTTAAAGAAATTTTCTTATATTCACAAGTTTATTCATTTAGAAGGAGTTAAGAAGAAATGTAGGGTATTCAATTTTATTCAAATAATATTTTTTTTACAATCATAAAAGGGGGAGATTATTGAGATAGTTGCTACTTAGTTCTGATCTATTTGATATTCTTGCAACTTGTATATTTTTTATGATTCAAAATATTATTATTTTGATTATTATTTCTCCTAATATATTTTGGATGAATTATTTTGCTCTTGTGTGTACTAACATTTCAAAAAAATCATACTCTAGATTATTGAAGACTTCAAATCAAGATCAGTCTAGAGTTTATTATAATTGAAGTATGTATTTTCCATTTTATTGAGTTTGAGAGAGTATGATTGTAATTGAGTAACTAAGCACACACACACACACACCAGAGGAGAGTTTTAAAATTCATATTTAGAACTGATCGTACTGTACGATATCCATTCGTACAGGACGATCTGGTCAGTTATTTTTCCTGATGAGAAGTCAAAAGAACATAAATGAAAATTTTTTTAAAGTATGGATCATATTGTACAAACCCATTTCATACATGCCTTCCAGAGTATGAAATGGATGGGTCCTTGTTTGCTTAAATAAATTTTTTCTAAGTATGGATCGTACTATACGAACCCAGTTCATACATGTCTTCTAGAGTACAAAATCATGAGGTCCCATTTCATCCCAATGTTTGTTTCAGACGATTTTGAAAATTTTTATAATGGATTGTACTAGACAATGACATCATCGTCTATACGCCATACAGAGTACGAAATTATGGGGTTCCTTTTCGTACTGAAGAACTCAAAAAATTTTCTAACTATCATATCGGACAAACATGATATGTACCAAATGATGATCAAGTATGAAATGATTTCGTAACTATTCACAACAGGTTCGTATGTAATAGTTTTTGAACAATTTATACGTATAGACTTCGATCGTACTATACGATCGTGGATACTTAAAATTGAAAAATTCAATTTTTTGGATAGTTTTTTTAATGTCTTTTGTATAAAATGTCTACTAAAACTAACATGAAAAAATCTTGTCTTCATGATTTTTCAAGGGTAATTGAAAAAGAGATTATGAGAGAGTGTTTTGTTGAGAGAGTTGCTATTTGCATGTTTTACATTCTTGCAATTTGTAAAGTTTTGATGATTCCAAATATTATTATTTTAAAGTTTTATTTTCTCCTAACTCTTTTTAGAAGAATTATTTTTGCTCTCGTGTGGACTAGCATTTCAGGATAATCGAATTCCAGACTAATGAAGACTTCAAATCAAAATTCAGCATGAGATAATTTATAAATTGAAGCTTGTATTTTTCATTGTTTTGAGTTTGAGAGAGAGTGATTGTAATGTAGTAACTTAGCACACACACTTGGGGAGATCTTTAAAATTCATACTGATTGTATGGGACAAACCATGTTCATATGGGACAATCAAGTTAGTTATCCCCTCGGAAGAGCAATGGAACGAACAGAAAGTATGAATTTTTCTAAGTCCCGATCATTCAGACGAACATAAATTCATCCCAGGACGAAATCCTCTCTGGAAAATTTTTGTTCATATCAAATTCTATATTCGGCCCAGGATGAAATGCTCTCTATAAAAATTTCATCCAGATGAACTTCAATTCGACCCAGGACGAAATGCTCTCTGGAAAATTTTTGTTCAGACGAAACTCTATATTCGGCCCAGGACGAAATGCTCTCTGTAAAAATTTCGCCCAGATGAACTTCAATTCATCCCAGGACAAAACACTCTCTGTAAAAATTTTATTCGGACGAACTCTTATTCATCCCAGGATGAAATTATTTTATCATTTCCAACTTTGATAACTTCCTACAGTTTTTCAAACCGGATAACTATTCGTACCAGACGAACTTAGTTTGTACGGGATGATAATTGGGTACGAAGTTAGTTTGTACCAATATACATTGGGTTCATATGCAACTGATTTAAGTAAGTACATCCAGGATGATCCACGATCATATAGAACGATCCACTATGTACAGACTTGAATATCAGTAATTTTTGGATGATTTTTTGTGTCTTTCTTATATAAAGTCCAATCAGAATTGCCTCTTAATTTTTTTGCCTACTGATCTTCGTGACAACTGAAGGGAGACTCAAGGAGTGAGTGTGAGAGAGTGTTTGAAGGAAGATTCTTACTACTGGAGCATGAAAGATTCACTTGGTACTCAAAGGTGAGAATCTCTACTTGTAGTTTTTAATTACTTCATTCTTTTCTTTCCTCCTTCTAGATTTCTTGTAAGAAGATTTGTTAAACATATCTGGTTCTATGCCTACACCGAGAGAGTGTGAAAGGATGGATGGTTCTCTGCCAATATTGGGAAGAGTGTAAAAGGACGACGGTTCTCTGCCGCACCGGGAGTGGTGGAA
This sequence comes from Dendrobium catenatum, assembly GCF_001605985.2. Classification (NCBI taxonomy): domain Eukaryota; kingdom Viridiplantae; phylum Streptophyta; class Magnoliopsida; order Asparagales; family Orchidaceae; genus Dendrobium; species Dendrobium catenatum. Next base: position 123,003 of record NW_021318576.1, on the reverse strand, counting down.
GAGATTTTATAAAGGCTTCTCCGCCTTGCTGTGGGTACAAATGGAGAGTCACTAGTGGTACTCGGAGTGTGCCTCCGGGGAGTGGATGTAGGTGATATTTGACCAAACCACTAAAAATTTTGTGTCTTTTTATTTTCTGCTGCCTTTTAATTTTTACTGTATTAACTTGTGGTTGAAAAATATCTTTCTATAAAATTCAATAAAGTTAATTCTAAATTTTAAATTTTTAAAAGAGGAATTAATTTTTAATTATCAATTCACCCCCCCTCTTGGTTAGCTGCTGGGACATAATCTTTGGTTTAACAACCTAATTCATATTGAACAAGTATCAACAAGTGCTATCAGAGCGTTATTTCAAAAACATAAGTTTAGACTACTTTTTGATTAACGCAGATGGCTACATTTGGAAACTGAAATACACTTGAGGGTTACTGTATAACTAGACCTCCATTGTTCGATAATATTCCTTTTGATTTTTGGAAAACATACATGTCTATATTTTTACAGTCACTTGATTACCGTATATAGCTCTTAATTCAGGAAGGGTATACAAAACCAACTAGACTAGTTGACGGAGTTAGAGTTGAAACACCTTTTATGGACTGGACAGTAGAAGAACGTGACTTAGCACAACTAAATGCCAAATGCTTAAATAATTTCTTTTGTGCACTTAAATTAGAAGATTACATGCGGGTTTCTACTTGCAAGAGTGGAAAGGAAATATGGGATAGACTTTGTATAACATATGAGGGGACTAATGAGGTTAAACAATCTATACTTAATATCTTGTTCCATAATTATGAACTGTTTCACATGAAATCAAATGAATCCATTTCTGATATATATACATGATTCACACAAATAGTAACCTCTTTACATGCATTGGGTAGGGAACTTACGAATGCTGAAATGGTTAATTAGATTCTTCGTTGTTTGCCTACTGCTTATGATGCTAAAATTACTGCAATTACAGAGTCTAAAGATCTAAACATTTACTCTATTGATAATCTTCTTAGTTCGCTAATTTCTTACGAGCAAGGAGTTAGCTAAAGAAAGATTTATACAGGTGAACCATGAAGGGAAAAGAACATGTACTAAAAGTGGAGGAATATGAGAGTGAACACTCACAACTTGAGGATGAAGATGACATCACATTAATGACTAGACAATTCAGAAGCTTTCTGAAGAGGAAGCAGAAGAGATGACAGCAATGGAATTGAGGTAAATTTAATAGGAATGTCAAGGTTTCAAATGATGTTATTTTCTATGAGTGCAAGAAACCTGGACATATTAAGACAGACTGCCCAAAACTCAAAGCCACTCCTAGTAATGAGAAAGTAGAGGAGAAACCAATTGGGAAGAAAGGCAAGAAGAAATTACAAAGAGCTTTCTGAGCGGACTCAGCTTCGGACTCGTTAGAAATGTAAATGGAAGAGAAAGTTACTAATATGTTCTTAATGGCCGATAATCTTGATATGTCAGATCAAGAAGAGGTATATGATTTAACTTATGATAAACTTTTTTAAGTTTTTGAACACATACATGATGTATATAGGAAAATAAAGAAAATGCATACTAGTCTGAGCTTACAATTTGAGAAACTATAAAAAGAACATGAAATCCTTAGAAAAGATCATGTTTTAATTGATGACAACCATATGAAATTATTTGATGAGTTTGATGACTTGAATAAAAATCATAAAAGTTTGAAATCATCCTATGCAAAACTTGAAAAAGAACTAAAAACTTTTAAGGATGAATTTGAGAGCAAAATTTATAGAATCAATTATACAAATTGAATTTTAGAAGATATGAATTCATTTTACAAATTAACGATAAAAGCTCTCGAGGATAATAGGATACCCCATAAACTTGAATATTCCCTAAATAGACAAATAATAGTATAAGACTTAGGAATTCTTTTCCAAAAATTAAATGTAACAATTACGGATTGATTGGACACATAGCTCGCACCTGTACTTTGAAGAAGAAAACTTATTTGGTGTGGAAACCTGAGATGCATAAACCTAGACATATCATATAAGCATCTCTTTATAAATTGCCAAAAAGTGAAACCAAACTTGTTTGGGTTCCCAGGTCTAACGTTTGATAATCTTGCAGGGTCGCTCTCACACAAGACCTCGTGAGAGTATATGGTACCTGCACAGTGGATCGTTCAAAGCATATGACTAGAGATACTGCATAATTCATATCGCTGTAAGCCAGGAGTGGAGGTAAGGTTACACTTGGAGATAACTTCACAAGGAAGGTGATTGGGTCAGGTATGATTGGAAATCTTAAAATTTTTACATTGAAAATATGTTATTGGTAGAAGGCTTAAAGTATAATTTGTTAAGTATAAGCCAGCTATGTGACAAAAGGTATTGTGTAAAATTTTTTCCTACTAGCTACATATTAAGCCTAAATAGAAATGATGTTTTGAATGGTATAAGGGTAAACAATATGTATTTGCTAGATTTGAATTGCATTCAAACTCCTACTGCTTTTTGTTTAAAAACTATTTCTAATGAATCATGGCTTTGGCATAGGAGACTTTACCACTCTAGCATGAAAAACTTTAGGAGGATTACCCGAAAGAACCTGGTGAGAGGTTTACCAAAACTAGACTTTACTAAGAAACACCTTTGTGATGCATGTCAAATAAAAAAAATATGTGAAGTCCTCTTTTCAGTCCAATAAAGATCTTAGAACTAGCAAATCATTGGAGATTTTGCATATGAATTTTTTTGGACCAGTTGGAACTGTAAGTCTAGGAGGAAAGGTATACGGATTCGTGACTGTGGATGATTACTCTAAATTTATATGGGTTAGATTTCTATTTCATAAAAGTGAATTATTTGAGAAATTTAGAAACTTTTTGACTTGGATTCAACGAAAGCTGGGATGTGAAATTATGACTATATAAAGTGATCATGGAGGAGAATTTGAGAATGAAAGATTTGAGGATTTTTGTAAGGAGAAAGGAATTGATCACAACTTTTCTACACCTAGAACCCCTCAGCAGAATGGGGTAGTCAAAAGAAAGAACAGAACATTAATAGAAGCTACTCGAGCCATGTTGACAGAATACTCACTTTCTAAATATTTTTGGGCTTAGGCAGTTAGCACTGCATCTTATGTTCTAAATAGGGTGAATGTGAGATCTAAATTAAATAAAACACCCTATGAGTTACTAAAAGAAAGAACACCTAATTTGTCACATTTGCATATTTTTGGTTGTAAGGTGTTTATTCATAACAATAAAAAATTTGTCTTAGGAAAATTTGATCCAAAATCAGATGAAGGAATTTTTGTAGGATACTCAAGTGTTGGAAAATCTTATAGAGTATTCAATAAAAGAACTTTGATAATTGAGGAGACCACACATATTATATTTGATGAATCTAAAATTTTAGAAGAGCCAAATATTGTAGAAGATGAGATTGAGATTAACTCTCAAATGATTGATAAAATAAATTTAGAAGAAAACTTGGAAGAAAATTTGGTGATAGAAAACCCTTTGCCTAGAGATTTGATATTTTCAAAAAACCACCCAAAGGAATTAATAATTGGTGAACCTAGTGAGGGTGTAAGGACTAGGCATGGATTAAACAAAGAAGTCAATCATTCAGCCTTCATTTCAACAATATAACCCACAAATATTAATCAAGCACTTTCGGATGAGTTTTGGATTTTGGCTATGCAAGAAGAGTTAAATCAATTTGTAAGAAATAAAGTTTGGGTATTAACTATAAGGCCAAAGGATCAAAGTTTAGTTGGAACTAAGTGGGTACTCAAAAATAAAATGAATGACTCAGGAGTAGTCATTAGAAATAAGGCTAAATTTGTTGCTAAAGGGTATAATCAGATTGAAGGGATTGATTTTTTAAGGAGTCTTTTTCCCCTATAGCTAGACTTGAAGCAATTAGGGTTTTCTTAGCCTTTGCCTGTTTTAAAGGATTTAAACTGTCTCAAATAGATGTAAAAAGTGCCTTTTTAAATGAGATAATTCAATAGGATGTTTTTGTAGAATAACCTCCAGGTTTTGAAAATTCTAAATACTCAAATCATGTTTTCAAATTGAAAAAGGCATTATATGGATTGAAATAAGCACCTAGGGCTTGGTGTGAGAGATTGAACACCTTCCTTCTTGAAAGATCATTTGAAAAAGAAAGTGTTAATACAACTCTCTTTTTGAAAAAAGTTGGAAATGATATACTCATTGTACAAATTTATATTGATAATATCATCTTTGGATCTTCAAATAAAAATCTTTGTGATAATTTTTCTAAAATAATGAGTAGTAAATTTAAAATGAGTTTAATGAGAGATTTATGTTATTTTCTAGGCTTTAGCATTAAGCAAACTGAGGAGGGCACATTTCTTAATAAGTCAAAGTATGTTAAGTACATCCTCAAAAAGTATGAAATTGACAATGCTAAACCTGTTAATCTACCTATAAATTTCTCAGTTCAGTTGGATAAGGACCCTAAGGGGAAAATCTGTCGAACAAAAGAAATTTAAAGGGATTATTGGATCTTTGCTATACTTGACAGCTAGCCGGCCTGATATCATGTTTAGTGTTTATTTGTGTGATAGATTTCAATCAGATCCAAAATAATCATATTTGACAGCAGTAAAAAGGATTTTAAGATATCTGTTAGGAATTCATATACTTAGAAATTTGGTATCTTAAGTTTAGCTCTTCTTTTGAAATAATTAGTTATTCATATTCTGACTTTGCAGGTTGTTGGGTGGATAGAAAGAGTACTTCTAAAACATGTCAATTTATTGAAAATTCTTTAGTCTCTTGGTCCAGTAGAAAACAAAATTCAGTAGCCCTATCTACTGCTGAAGCTGTATACATTGCATTAGGAAGTTGTATGGCACAATTACTTTGGTTGAAACAATAGTTAATTGATTTAGGATTAACTATAGGTACTATTCCAATTTATTGTGATAACACTAGTGCTATTTATATTTCTAAAAATCCTATTCAACATTCAAGAACCAAACATATAGACATCAAGCATCATTTCATAAGGGATCATGTATCCAATGGAAAAATTGAACTCACTCATGTTTCTACTGAAAATCAACTTGCAGACATTTTTACAAAACCTTTAGCCTTCGATACTTTGAGTGCATTAAGAACAAGGCTTGGAGTAATCTATTTAAATGCTTAATAAAAATGTTTCTTCTGCAATATTGATTTATGTTTCTTGTTAGTATTTTTTGTGTATCTTTGAGATTATAATATTTTTTTGTATTTTGAGTTTATGTTCTCATTTTTTTATTGTGTTTTTGTTGTGTTTGTGTTTTAGTTTTGATTGAGTGCATGTTTTGAAAAATTAATTGACATTCATCCATGACGAAAATAACTTCATACAGGACGAAGTGTGTAGTGTGTCAACTGTAAGATTTGAACCGTTTGCGTGCAATTTTTTTGTTTTTATTTTTCACTTCGTCTGTACGATCGTCACGATTGTCCGGACAAAATTTTGAAACAGCAGGATGACTGAATGACAGTTAAATGGATAAGATCATTTTTAATATTATATTCGTACAAATGAACCTTTGGTTTGTCCGGACGAATTCTTGGCGAATCGATGAAGGGGACGGTTTCAACTGCTATTAAAACGATCATAAATTTCTGATCGTCCAGGATGAACACCTATTCGTTTGTACGATCGGTTGGTCAAAAGTATGTACGAAAGGTCTCTTCAAAAGTTATTTGATTACGAAAAGCCGTTTCATTTTGGACTCATTCGTTCGTCCATACAAAATTTTTTCATACAGGATGAACATAATTTCTTCTGTATGAACAGTCATATTTCATTAAATTGATCGTCTTTGAACTCAACAGTCACACTCACACATCCCTTTTAGAACCCTTTCTTCCTTTAAATCTTATCCAAGGCAAGTTCAAGTAAGCGACAAAAGGTTCTCGCCAAGGGTCCACACAGAAATTCTTCTGATAATTTTCTGTCCAAAGCCAATGAAGAATCTTTTCCTAGATTTTCCTCTGCTAAGATCACCCCGTCTAGAGTTCTTATTCAAGATCAACTGACCTTTTAGGTAATGAACTTGTTTGCTTCAACTCAATTTGGTCTTATTCTCAAACTAGTCCATCTCTACAATAAAGAGACCTTTCATTATTTCCTATCAAACATGTCCTTCAAGTCCGACCATTATGTAATCAAGTCCTTTGTTTTTAAGAAGAAAGTTGAAATCACCAAGGCTGGCCTAGGAATCTTTTTGAACTTAAGGACTAAGGGAATTAGAGCCCATACCATGACCACTACTGCTGATTTTTATTGGAGTGAAATTAATGAAGTGATTAGAAAAATTATATTTAAGGAGCATATGCCTAAAGTGTCCTCTCTTGTTTGTAATGCTCATATCCTCCAACATGTTCTTCGAACTTCCATAATTTCTAAAGCTGGTGATAGAGTCAACATTACTCCTCTTCTTTCAATAGTAACCTACTTGATTATGACTAAGCAACTTATAGATGAAGCCCAACTAATCCTTGACTATCTTTATGGACTTTTTGAAATTGGTCATGTTGCCCATAAGAGAAAGAAGAACATTGCTTTAGGACATCTTGTTGCCTACATTTTGGAGAAGAAGTATGAATTGGTTCATCCATTTGAAGATTTTGAAGAACCTATCTACTACAACGACGGATCTTTTAGGACAATCTTCAATAAATATGAACCACATAAAGCACATGTTATTAGTGACTCAGAGGAGGAACATGAACCTGCACTTGCACCTACTCCAAATTATCAGGATTTGGTTCAGAGATTTGATCGCTTTGAGTCTCATTTTGATCAAAGATTTGATCAAATTGAAACTCACTTATAGAAGCAGGATGTTCAGTACAATCAGGACATGGGGTATATAAGAGAGCAGATGAATAATATTCGTTCAAACGTGCTTATGATAAGCAGTTATTTTAACTTCTTCAATACTGTACCTCCTCCACCTCCTCCAAATTAGGGTCCATCAGAGTGATTCATGTACTTGGTTATGTTTTTCTTTAGTTGATGTGATTGTGATGTAGTAGTTTGTGATTTATTACATTGTGATGTATTTTGTTTTATTTGATATTTTTATATTTTGAGTTTTATATGGTATAGATATCATTCCTTAGATTGTAATATCCATTATAATGATATCAATATAAATTATCTTGTCTTGATTTTAATCTTTTTTTAAAATGTGTGTTAACCTATATGAAAATCCTTAAAAAATTTTATACTACAAGTGCTACGACTTAAACTGCAACTCAAAATTAAATTCATTAAAAAATCTAATTTTTCTAAATTTAAGTTTTGTTTATAACTTGATATAATTAAGATTGTCAATTTCATGTCTCTTATTAGACTACATTAATGTTTAATATTATTATTACAATTGTGATGTTTTCTTATTTTGTATTTCACTTTTCAATAAATATTGATGCACTTAAAAAAATTTGAAATTTTTTATTATTGATTTTGTAAAGATCAAGATTACTCTTGAAAAATATACAAATGTACAAAAATCAAAAGGAATGCGCAATGGTTCGCAATTTAAAAAAGAGGCATAAAATCAGCCAACAAGTAAAGAGATGCACAAAAATGTGCCACAACTATCGAAAATGATGCACAAAGTGCCACATGTGGTAGTTATTTCTTTTCACAATCTTTTAATCTCTTAATTTAAATTGATCTTCTGTACATTTATATTTCATATTGAAATTTGAAATATAGAAATTTTATATTCATCCTTTTTGTAATGATTTTCTTTATCTTAGTATCTAAATTGATTCATGTTTTTGATATATATTTGTTATTATCAATGTTTTATCTCTTCTTAAATTCTATGAATCACTTTTATTTACCTAATGATTTGATTTTATTTGCAATATTTATTTCAATCACTTTTAAGAGTTAATTATCAAAGAATTATCATATGACTGCTTACACTTCTATCATTTTTCTTCTTCTCTTTTTCCTGTTGATAAAAAGGGGGACAAAATATTATGTGTATCATATTTATGTGCTTGTTTGTATCAAAAAAGAAAAGATAAAAGAAAAAATTATTGTGAAATGCCTCCTTATTTTCATATATTCATCAATTCAGGGACAGTTTAGGATATTCTGAAAATTTAAAATTTATACAAATAATAATTATTTTGTCATCATAAAAAAGGGGGAGATTGTTGAGAGAGTTTCTATTTGCAAGTTTTACATTCTTGCAACTTGTAATGTTTTGATGATTCCAAATATTATTATTTTAAAGTTTTATTTTCTCTTAACACTTTTTATAAGAATTGTTTTTGCTATTGTGTGGACAAACATTTCAGGATAATCGAACTCCAAACTAATAAAGATTTCAAATCAAAATTCAGCATGAGATAATTTGTAAATTGAAACTTGTATTTTTCATTGTATTGAATTTGAGAGGGAGTGATTATAATGTAGTAAATTAGCACACACACACACACTTGGGGAGATCCTTACAATTCATACTGATCATATGGAATGAACCATGTTCGTATGGGACGATCAAGTCAGTTATCCCCTCGAAAGAGCAATGGAACGAACAAGAAGTATGAAAATATCTTAAAGTCATGATCGTCTAGACGAACTTAAATTCATCCTAAGATGAAATGCTCTCTGAAAAATTTTCTTTCAGACAAAATTCTATATTCTGCCCAGGACGAAATGCCCTCTGTAAAAATTTCATCCAGATGAACTTCAATTCGTCCTAGGACGAAATGCTCTCTAGAAAATTTTTATTTAGATGAAATTCTATATTCGACCTAGGACCAAATGCTCTTTGTAAAAATTTCATCCAGAAAAACTTCAATTCATCCCAGGACGAAATGCTCTATGTAAAAATTTTGTCCAGATGAACTCTTATTCATCCCAGGACAAAATTGATTTATCATTTCCAATTTTGATAACTTCCTGCAGTATATCAAACCGACCCATGGTATAATAGTTTATACCGGATGAACTTAGTTCGTACGGGATGATAATCGGGTACGAAGTCAGTTTGTACCTATATACATTGGGTTTGTATGCAACTGATTTAAGTAAGTTCGTCCAGGACGAACCACGATCGTACGGGACGATCCACTATGGATAGACTTGAATATCAGCAATTTTTGAATGATTATTTGTGTCTTTCCTATTTAAAGTAGAATCAAAATTACCTCTTAATCTTTTTGCCTACAGATCTTGGTACCAACTGAAGGGAGACTAAAGGAGTGAGTGTTTTAAGGAGGATTCTTACTACTAAAGCATGAAAGATTCACTTGGTACTCAAAGGTAAGAATCTCTACTTGTGATTTTTATTACTTCACTCTTTTTTTTCTTCCTTCTAGATTTCTTGTAAGAAGATATGTCAAAGAGATCAGGTTCTTTGCCTACACCGAGAGAGTTTGAAAGGACGGATGGTTCTCTGCCGACACTAGAAGAGTGTAAAAGGATGACGGTTCTCTGCTGCACCAGGTAGTGGTGAAAGAGAGTTTTGTAAAGGCTTCTCTGCCTTGCTGTGGGTGCAAAAGGAGAGTCATTAGTGATATTATTGCAATACTCGGAGGGTGCCTCCGGGAAGTGGATGTCGGTCCTGTTTGACAGTACCACTATAAATCTTATGTCTTTTTATATTTCACTACCTTTTAATTTTTACTATATTAACTTGTGGTTGAAAACTCTCTTTCTATAAAATTCACTAAAGTTAATTCTAAGTTTTAAACCTTCATATTGAACATGTGTCAACATGTTTGAGAGAGATTTCTTACAAGTGGAGTGTGAAGGGTTCACAAGTTCACTCAAAGGTAAGGATCTCTTTATAATTTTGGTTATCACTCTTCCTCTTGTCTTGCTAGATTTTTTGTGTGAAGAAGATACTGTACTCTATCGATACTTGGAGTGTGTGGAAAGGATAAAGGTTATCTGCCTTCACTTGGAGGGTGTAAAAGGATGAAGGTTTTTTACCTACACTTGGAGGGTGTAAAATGATAACAGTTCTCTGCTGACACTTAGAGAGTATGAAAGAATGACGGTTCTCTGCCGCACCAAGGATTGATGGAAGATAGATTTTTGTAAAGTCTTTTCCGCCTTGCTATCAGGACAAAAGGAGAGTTATTCTGGTAATAGTGCAATACTTGATGAGGGAGTCATCAGGGAGTGGATGTAGGTTCTGTTTGACCAAACCACTATAAATCTTTGTAACTTTTTAATTCCGCATTTATGTACTGCAAGTTATTTATCTATGGTTGAAATGTTATTTTGTAACTTTAATTAACTTGCTTTAAAATTTTCAACATTGTTCAAATTTTAAATCCAAGAGAAGTTTTTTAAATTAACAATTCACCCCTCCTCTTGGTTAGCCTTGGGATAATAGCTTAGGCATAACAACCTAATCTAATTTCAACAACTTCCACTCTAAAATGAAGAGTTTACATCCCTAGCTTTATTAATGATGAGGACAATAATTCTCTTACCTATTTGTGTTCTTTGGAGGACGTTAAGAAAATGGTTTTTGATATGAAGGTTGATTCTGTGGATTGACTTTATAGTTTTACTACTAAAATTTTTCAAAAAACTTGGGATATCATCTTTGAGGATTTATATATTGTAGTTTTAGATTTTTTTTAAAGGACACTTAATTCCTAAGTTCTTTTCTAGTACTGCTATTATGCTAATTTCTAAGAAAATGATTTCTAAAAAGTGGGTTAATTTTCATCCTATTAGTTTGTATTCTTTTTTAAGTAAGTGGATTTCTAAAATTATTTTAGGTCGGCTATCTCCTTTGCTTCCTAAAATTATTTCCCATTTTCAAACGGGATTTGTTAAAGGTAGATCCATTACTGATATCATTCTTTTGGATCAAGAAATTACTTAAGATCTTAATCAAAAAGTTAGAGGTGGTAACATGATGTTTAAATTAGATATTGCTAACGCTTATGATAACCTCAACTAGAATTTTTTGGATCATATTTTACAGCTGTTTAGTTTTAATGCTAATTTCATTAGTATGATCCGTAACTTTATTAAGGGGTCTTACTATTTGGTTATTATTAATGATAAAAGCAACAGTTTCTTTAAATCTGCTCACAATATTCAGTACGGTGATCCCCTTTCCCCTGCTCTTTTCTTTATTGCTGCTGATTATCTTTCTAGTGGTCTTAATCTCCTCTATGAAGCTCACCCCAACCTATATTTTAAAACATCAGGTGGTTTTCCCATCTCCCACTTAAGTTTTATTGATGATGTTATAATTTTCTCCAATGGTTTGGTGGATATGGTTAGTTTACTTAGTAGATTACTAAATAATTTTGGGCTGTTGAGTGGTTTATACCTTAAAAGAACAAATGCTATTTTATCCCCATGAAGAATATTTCTAGAAGTCGTATTATGGATATCAAGCATACTACTGGTTTTGTGCAAGGATCTCTTCCGTTAAAATATTTGGGGGTTCCTCTTTTAAAGGCTGCAAAAGATCATTCCTTTTTGATGATCTGATTACTGCTGTGCAACATAAACTTAGCTCTTGGGAATTTAATTTTCATATCTTTGGTGGTAGATTGGTTTTAATTAAAAGGGTTCTTTTTTCTCTTCCTATTTATAGTTTCAAACTATTCAGCCTACTATTACAGATTGTGATAGATTGGAAAAATTAATCATCAAGTTTTTTTTGAAAAGGAAAGAGTAGCAATTCTAAAATTATCCAGTCCTCTTGGCATAAGTGTTGTTGCACTTTGGAGGAAGGGGGTTTGGGGTGCAAGAACATGGCAGATTTAGTTCATGCTTTCACCTTTAAACTTTGGTACAACATGCGTGCTAATAATTATCTTTGGTCTAAATTTATGACGCAAAAATATTGTGTTGGTAAATATTACAAATCTATTTTCATGACTTTTGTTTTGATGATTGACAAAAACTATTTTTCTTGGACTGCTTGTTGCTTCTAACTTTTCAGGAATAGAAGATCGGACGAACAGACGAAGCCAGTTCAGGATTGCATAGGATTAGGGTTGAGTCAGTCTGTACTTTTGTTTTTCACTTCTTGAGTCTTCTTGTAATGGTCAAAGAGACTGATGCTAAGTAACTTGACACACACACACACTTGAGAGACTTAAAATTTTTGTTTTTACTCATATCGGCCAGGACGATATTCACATCGTCCTAGACGATCAGGCTTAAAAAATAGAAAGTCTAAATAAGGATACTTGATTAAGGCAGCCATCATTAACATATTGGCCTGGACGATACATATATTGGCCAGGATGATAAGCTCAAAACAGTAAGAAATTACCGCCATAGACAATTAAGGCATACTGTATTTTTAAATTATCGGCCAGGACGATC
>NW_021318576.1:58099-103543 GCF_001605985.2 Dendrobium catenatum | reverse complement strand
AGGACCTTTGGCTGCTGCCTTGACCTTAGAAGACCTTGAGGAGAGAAAGAGAGAGAGGGAGAGAGAGAGGATCTTGTGAGGGGGATCTTGTGAGGGGATTCACAAGGGTTGCTTCAATGTTCGCTCTGCTTGTTCTTCGTCTAGAGTTTCTCGTCCGTGGAAGGGTCGGTAGAGGTAAGGAGTTAGCTTTTGGTTGTGGTTCTCTGCCAGCTTCAGGAGGAAGCAAAAGGAGATAGGTTCTCTGCCTTGCCTGGGTGGCAAAAAGGAGGTTCTTGTGAGGGCTTCTCCGCCTAGCCGTGGGGGTTAAAGGAGAGTCACGTTTTGTAGTGCAATACTTGGAGGGTGCCTCCAAGGAGTGGACGTAGGTCGAGTTGACCGAACCACTATAAATTCCTGTGTTTTTGTTTTCTTGCTTTCGCACTTTTATTTCCGCATTTATTTTTGTGGTGTGATTTTGATTTATGTGTTTTTACTCTTTGTGAAAAGAAATTTTTTAAAATACCAATTCACCCCCCTCTTGGTTAGCTTGGGACTAAGTTCATAAGGGCTTAACATCCCTAACGAACTTTTAGTAAATACCCTACTATTTGTTCTTATAAAATGGGGGATTCTAGGGTTTGGAAAAGACTTTGTAATATCAAATGGGAAGAGGAACCCCACATGTTTTTGGGTTCTTGGTTGCGCTAACTTCCTTTTTTGGTTAGACAAGTGGTTGAATATTTCTTCAATTATTTGGTTAATTATATTTTTTTTCTAATAACTCTTGGGATATCACAAAATTACTTGATGTTATTCCTATGTCCACCATTAATCAGATCTTAAAAATCCCCTTAAATAATGATGTTGAGGATTGTTTATTATGTAGTTTGACTAATTAAGACAATTTTAGTATTAAGAAGGCTTGGGATATTTTTAGAATTCATCATACCTCTTCTAAAATTTGTAAAATGTTATGAAATAAAAACATTCCCACATCTATTACTACTTTTATTTGGAGAGTCATGCATAATTTTGTTCCTACGGATGAGATTTTAATTAAACAAGGATTTATTTTGTCTTCCAAGGGCCAATGTTGCTATAATGTTGAAAATAAACATCATGTGTTTATTTCCGGGCCGATTGCTTCTAAAGTTTTGATTTGTTTTGAGGATGTTTTCAAACTTAATTATTTTAAAGGTAATATCTCTATTAAGAACATCCTTCATCTTTGGTTTTCGAATTCTAAAGGTCATATTACTAATCTTATCCCTTCCCTCATTATTTGGTACCTTTGCATTGGTATAAATAACTCGCTTTTTAATAATATCAGTCTTAATCATGATCTTATTATTGCTAATGTCAAAGATAAGGTTTGTAAGTTATTCTTTATTAACCTTCTTACCTCTAAGAATTTTAAGGGGTATTTCTTTGTTGCTAAGGAGTTTGGTATTGTTCTTCATGATAAGGTTAATGCTGCGGATTATAGAATTATTTATTGGCTTAAACCTTCTCAAAACATGTACAAGCTTAACAGTGATGGTTCTGTGAAAGGGGACACTTGTGGCTACGGTGGTATTATTAGAGATCATAATGGTAATTTCGTTATTGTATATGCTAGCCCTCTTCCCATTTGCTCTGTTATTTTTCTAAACTTTCTGCTATATTATTTGGTCTTAAATTTTGCCTTTCTCTTGGTCTTACTAATATCTGGATTGAAGTGCATGCCTTATATATTTTGTCATGCCTTAAAGATATTGATGAGAAGATCTGTATTCCTGAAATATTTATCTCATTAGATAAATTAAATAGCTTTTTAATTTTCTTAATATAAAGTAGACTCATGTTCATAGAGAAGGTAATGCTTGTGCTGACTAGTTAGCTAACCATGGGGCAAATCTTGAATTCCTTACTGAATTTACTTTTAACCAGCTTCCCAATATTGTTAAAGGTCTCCTTAGATTAGATAAACATGGTTTTCCTTATGCTAGAAACTAATTTTAGGTTTTTGTGGGACTCTTTCATGCTTCATTTCAATAGTTTATTTGATTCGCATGGGTCTATTTCTTTGGGTAGTTTTTCTTTTACTGGCCTTGATTCCATCAATCTGGGGATCTTTCTCCTTGAGATTTTGTTGTCTTACCATCTGAATATTTTAGTTAAGAAGATGATTTTATTTTTAGAATTTGGTTGAATCAGGGGTACCATTGGTTCGACAACTAGTCTTCCAGATTTGTGGACTTTCATTTTGTTGCGATTGTTTGGAACTATCCTGGTTTGAGCAGTGATTAGAGATGGAATATTGTTGATTATGATCCGATGTGCTGCTCGGATACTCCCTGGGGTTCCTATGTTTGTTACTTTATCATTTCTCAGGCTAGGCATCTATGTTGGAATGGCATTTATGTAACCCTTTTTTATTCTTCTATTATGTTGTTGAGCTATTTTTTACTTTGCATATGAAGTTTAAGTCTTTGGATCATTTGAACTTGAGGGCCTGCTGGTTTTATCAGAGGCAGATTACTGTTGTTAACCTGTTGAAGTGTTTTTCCAAGTGGCTCTCCTATTCCAATGACTATTTCTCGTACAGGTCATCCATGTGCTGGGTGATTTCGGGAGTATTATAGAGTGGCACTTGGGTTTTTTTTTCATGATTTCATGGTCGATACTCCTCACCTAAGCTCTTATGGCCTTTATCTTAAATGTTTTCATATGTTTCTAAGAGGGATTTATGGTGAGTTATATCCTTGGAGTTCTACTGATGGTTTGTTGTCTTATGTTTTTGTGATTTTATAGGGGTGGTTTTGGTGGCTTTCTAATTTAAGGTTCTTCATATATACTATTTGGGTTTCTTGTAGTCCTGAGGTCTGGGATTTTGTTGGCTATTTTCCAGAGATTATTTTAAGTAACAATGATAATTATTGTGTTTGTATGTTTCCTTTTTCTTCTCTTTTGACTATGTAGGACAATTTTCATGTTGACAACTTGCCTATGGACCTTTTTGGAAGAAAGGCGGTACATCAAGTTTATCTCATTATCTTTTCTCTTTTTTGTGTGTGCGGTCGGCTTGCCGCACTGTAGAATATTCTTTTGTTTTTTTTATACTTGTACCTAGTAAAGAACTTGACCTCATATATTCTTTTTTGCCTTTTTTGTAGCTCCTTTGAGCAGTAGTGAGCTCAATGTCTTTCTTAAGGACCTTATAATCTTTATTTTGAATTAATGGGTAAGCCCCTTTTGCGTGTTTTTTTTTAAGTGTTGTAAGGCCGCATTTTTCTTCCTCATATTATGAGGAAGTCCAATATTAGAAAGTTTGTAGATATAGTCCATGATTAGTTGGGCTTCATCAATAGGAGTTTCGTTCATGATCAAGTATATGACAGTAGACAAAAGAGGAGTTAAATCGATATGATCACCAACTTTAGGAATGATTGAAGTTCTCAAGACATACTGGATGATTTTGGCATTATGATTAAGTGTATACACATGAGAAAGATGGCTTGCTTGTGCAACACCACTAAGAGTTTGGTTTATTTCTAACAAATCAAAATATGCTCTAGAGGTTATGGTTTTTTCTTTAACCCTTGAGTCTTAAGGTGAAGGAAGTTGCTTAAATCTTCCTTAGTTATTTCAACATGCTGCTTAAAAACATAAGAGGTCATCCGAGTATGATTTTGGTTCAATTTTATGTTCACAAGAAAAGTATGGAAAGTTTCTTGATGATAATCGTAGATCAAAGTGATGATAAAAGAAAACTGGGTTGAGGCAAAAAGGGGCATAACATAGAAGTTTATGTCACTTTGAATAAGGAGTCGAGAGGGGGTAATCTTGGCTACAATGAAATGATAGTAGGCTTCCTCATTTTCTTTAGAAATGAATTTCTAATCTCTACCATAGTGAGAGGAATAGCCCTTGGAAGTACGAGGATGTTTTCTACTACTGACCATTATTAATGCTTGGACTCGAGATGGTTTGGGATCAAATAAGAATGTTAATAAAAAAATCATCCACCACATTTCAATTTAAAGAAAATAGTATGAAATTTTGATCATACATGTAATTTTAAAATCATACGGATTGAAAAATATTTCATATACGAATAAAAATGGCCAAAAATGAAATGACTTTTCAAAAACTATTATTCCTGATGCATTTTTTCATAGAGACTTTTTAACCAAATGATCGTACAGATGAATGCATGTTCGTTCGGGACGATTAGAATATTAAAGATCATTTCTATCGGTTAGGTTTATTGGCATGAGAAACTGATAATAGGATAACATAGATGAAATGTGACTTCGTACGTACATACGATCTGTGATCAATAACTAGTTTTTTGGAAAACTGTCCTCAATTGTAATGAAAAAACAATATCTTACATATGATGATGACATCGTACAGTGTGAAATGCATTAAAAAGTTTCAATCTTATATGCTAAACTTAAAAAATACCATGTACATGCTTTAGAATTCATATAGTATGAAAATTTTGTATAATTCGAAGAAAACAATTAAAACAATATATGATAAACAAAAACCTTTTCAAAAACTAAACACTCAAGATCTGATGATAGGCTACCTAAAAAAATAAAACTTAAAACTCAAAACTAACAAAACAAAATTAACTAAAACTAAAGAAATAAAAACACACAAACAAACAAACTTTAGTAAACAACATAAGAAAACAAACAAACACATCAATACATTACAAATCCAATTTATAGAATTTCAAATTTAAGCATTAAGATCAATCACACCTAATCTAATTCTTAAAGTGCTAAACATTGTAAAAGCTAGTGGTTTTGTGAAAATTTCTATTAGTTAATTCTCAGTAGCAACATGATGTAATTAAAATTTTCCTTTAGCCACACGATATCTAATGAAGTAATGCCTTATATCAATATGCTTGGTTCTAGAATGTTGAATAAGATTCTTTGAAATGCATATGACACTTATATTATCACAAAAAATTAGAATAGTGCCAATTGAAAATCTTAAGTTAATTAATTATTATTTTAACCAAAGAACCTATGCCACACAACTATCTAAGGCAATGTATTTTACTTCAGCAATAGAAAGTGCTACTGAATTTTATTTTCTACTAGACAAATAAACTAAATAGTTTTCTATGAATTGATAAGTTCCAGAAGTACTTTTCTAATCAACCCTACTTCCTACAAAAACTAAATTAGAATATGTAATAATTTCAAAAAAAGAGTTATGCTTAGGATATGAAATCACTAAGTTTTGAATTTCCAAAAGATATCTCAGAATTCTCTTAACAATAGTTAGATGTGATTACTTAGGATCTGCTTAAAATCTAACACACAAACAAACACTAAATATGATATCTAGTCTACTAGCAGTTAAGTAAAGAAATGATCCAAGAATTCTTCTAAATTTATTTTAATCAATAAATTTTTCCTTAGGGTCCTTATCTATCTACAATGAGGAACTCATTGGTGTGCTCACTTGTTTAACATTATCCATTTCATATTTCTTGATGATGTCCTTAATATACTTTGACTGCTAAGAAATGTTCCTTTCTTATTTTGTTTTATGCTAAAACCAAAAAAGTAACTCAAGTCTCCCATCAAACTTATTCCAAATTCATTACTCATTATTTTTGAAAAAATCATCACAAAGATTTTTATTTGTAGATCCAAAAAAGATATCATCAGCATATATTTGAACAATAAGTATGTCATCTCCTATCCTTTTTAAGAATAGGGTGGTGTCCACACTTCCTTTATTCAAAAGACATTTCTAATAGAAAAGTGCTTAACCTTTCATACCAAGCCCTAGGTGCTTGTTTTAGTTCATACAATGCCTTTTTCAATTTAAACACATGATTTGGGAATTTGGAATTTTCAAAATCTAGTGGTTGCTCAACATAAATATCCTATTATATCATCCCAATAAGGAAGGCACTCTTAACATTCATTTAATGCAATTTAAAACTTTTAAAACTTGCAAAGGCTAGGAATACCCTTATCACTTCAAGTTTGGCTACAGGGGAAAAGTTTCTTCAAAATCAATTCTTTTTATTTGATTATACCCCTTGGCCACCAATCTTGTCTTATTTCTAACCACAACACATGAATCATTCATTTTATTTTTAAATATCCACTTAGTTCTAACAACACTTTGATCCTTAGGCCTTCTGAATTAATTCTCAAACATCATTTTTAACAAAATGATTCAATTCTTCTTGCATAGACAAAATCCAAAATTCATCCAAAAGTTCTTGATTTATATTAGTGGGTTTAATTATTAAAATAAAGGTAGAATATTTCACTTCTTTGCTAAGTCCATGTCTATTTCTAACACCCTCACTAGGTTTAACTAAAATCAATTTTTTAAGATGACTCTTAGAAACTTTTTGTTCTCTAGGCAAAGTGTTTTCAATTCCAACACTCTCTTCCAAATTTATCTTTTAATTTCCTAGAGTGACATCATCAATATAATCTTCTTACAACCTTAACTATTCTGAAATGCCAGATTTATCAAAAACTATATATGTGGTCTCCTCAACAACAAAATTTCTCTTTTTTAAAAATCTTATAGAATTTGCCAATACTAAAATATCCTAAAAAAATCCTTTATATAATTTAGGATCAAATTTTCCAAAAGGAGTTTTTCTATTATTATGGATGAACATATTACAACAAAAAATATAAAAAAGTGCAAGATTAGGTGTTCTCCCCTTAAGAAATTCACAGGGTATCTTGTTCAAATTGGATCTAAAGTACACCCTATTCAGAATATAACAAGCTATACTAACCGCTTAAGTAAAAAAATATTTCTAAAGTGAATATTTAACCAACATGGCTCTAACGACTTTTATTGAAGTTCTATTATTTCTTTCGACTATCCCATTTTGCCGAGGGATTCTACATCCAAAAAAATTGTGATCAATTCCTTGCTCTCTAAAAATTCTTCAAATATTTCATTTTAAAACACTACATCATCATTTTAAATTGATAAAATTTCACGTCCTAGTTTCCTCCGAATCCAAGTAAAAAAGTTTCTAAATTCATCAAATGATTCAATCTTATGAAATAAGAATTTGACCTAAGTGAATCTTGAAAAATCATCGATAATTACGAACTCAAAAAACTTTATCTCCTAGATTTATAGTTCTAACCGGTCTAAAAAGATCCATCTGTAGGACTTCAAATGGTTTGCTAATTTTAAGATCCTTAATTGAATGAAAAGAGGACTTCACTTATTTTCTTAATTGACATGCATCACACAGGTGATCCTTAGTAAAGACTAGTTTGGGCATCCCTCTAACCAACTCTTTATGGGTAATATTCTTAAGATTTTTTATGCTTGCGTGAAAAAGTCTTCTATATGGTAATTATGATTCATCAATGATTGTTTTGAGATAAAAAGTATTAAAAGATTTAACAAAATTTAAACCAAGCATATATGCATAATTTAACCTATTTTCATACAACATATCAATTATATTTTGGCTTATAATGTATCTTTTAAAAAAAAAATTAATAGTATAATCTTTATAACAACGATGACTAATACTCAACAAGTTTTATATTAAGCCTTCAACTAATAAAATATTTTTAATGAAACAAATATTATTGTTGCCAATCATACATGTACCTACCACTTTCCTTATGGTATTGTCTCCAAATATCACTTTACCTCCATTCCTAGCTTCCAATGATATGAATTATATTGTGTCACAAGTCATATGAAGAGCTATCATTATTGGACCTGACCTGAACCTGACCCAAAAATTTTGGGTTTGGGTTGACCCAAACCCAAAGCGGGTTGGGTTCAAGTCCAAAAAATAGACCTGTTTAAAAAATTGGGTCGGGTTTCTAATTGACCCAGTACCTGGGAATGACCTAGAATGACACATAAACCATTTGCACTGAATGAGCCCACCCTGGCTACCCCTGCTGCCTAGCTTACCCTGGCTACCCCTCCTGCCTTATGCCAACCTGCCCGGTCGCATCACATCGCATGAAGTCCTAAGGCTAGCATCGCGTCACATTCATCGGACAGTTCCACTTCGCGTCTTAAGGCTAGTGCCAGTGTTAGTTGATGGGCAGCTTCATTACCTCCTTGTCAATTCTGAGTTACATGCACCCCACATCAGCCATCGATCCGCTTTCGTGTCTGCGGGTTGGTTCAGGTTGACCCAAACCATAAGCGGGTCAGGTTCAGGTCCAAAAAATTGACCCATGTTGACCCGAACCCAAATAGTGCCAGGTAAGTTTTGGGTTTGACCTGAATCGGACCCATGACCCTAAATTAACACCCTAGTCACATACTTCAAATATCTGATGTCTAGGTACCAAATTCTCTCATGAGGACTTGTAAGAGAGCATTTTTACAAAATGGTCAAACATTAGACTTGGGAATCCAAACAAGTTTGGGTTCTCCTCTTGACAATACTAATCTATATACATGTTTAATATACTGTGATTTATGCATCTTAGGTCTCACACTAGATTTGTTATACTATGAATCATGTAAGTATGAGAGATATGACAAATCATTCCACATAAAAAAAAAACATTTAACTCTAGGTAAAAGATTTATCAATCTATATGAGTTATACTGTCTTTTCCTAGGTTTTAAAATTTTACACTTCTGATCAGGATTATAAAATTATTCAAGTATAGGGGGTTTCTTTCCTTCCTTAATGGCATTCTATTTTTCTACAAGACATGAGTTTACATTTTTTAAAAGTCAAATTATCAAATTTTAACTCATATTCTCTTTGATCTGATCCAACCATAAACACTTTAAAATCATTTTCAAGTTCATTATAAAATGATTTTAATAGTTTATGCTTTTTGTTAAAATCATTAAATTTATCTAATAATTTCATGTGATTGATGTCAATAGATGTGTGATCATTTTTAAGTATTTCATGCTCTTTTTGTAAATTTGATTAATTTATGTTCAACTTAGCATGCAATTTTTTGAGTTTCTTATATACAGTATAGATTTTCTCATAAACATTAAATAACTCATTGTAGGAGAAGTCACATGCCTCCTCTTATTTTGACTGATCAAGTTTGTCATAAATTAAACACAAGTTCATGACTTCCTCCTCTACTTCTATTTCTGAAGAATTTAGTGATGAGTCCACCCAGAATGCTCTCTACGATCTTTTCTCGCCTTTCCTAACCTTGGTCTTCTCTTCAACTTTCTCCTTGCTAGGATTAACTTTGTAATTACGACAATCAAATTTAATATGTCTAGGCTTTCTGCATTCAAAAAAAATCACTTCATTAGATTTTTTTTTCATTTATGTGGAACTTATCCTTATTCCACTACTAAGTTCTCCTTTACTTTCTTCTTAGGAAACTTTTGAATTGCCTCATCATGAGTGCAATATCATCTTTATCCTCAGGTTGTGACTGATCACTTTTTGAGTCATCGACTTTCAATACAATATTTTTCTACTTCTTCTTTTCACCTGCATCAATCTGTCTTTGAGTCACTCCTTGCTCTTAAGCAATCAGTGATCTAAGAAGATTGTCAATAGAATAAATAATTATGTCTTTTGATTTAGTTATGCCAGTTATCTTTGCATCATAAGTGGTAGGTAAACAATAAAGAATTTTTTCAACTTTCTCAGAATTAATTCGTTCCCTACCTAAAGCATGCAATGAAGTGACTATTAGTATAAAATGAGTATACATATCAGTGATTGATTCATTAATTTCATGCAAAAAAAATCATAGTCATGCAATAGAATATTCAATCTGGACTATTTTACTTCATTAGGTCCTTCATATGTTATAAAAAGTCTATCCCATATTTTTTTCTAGATTTATAGTTTTTTTTTTTTTTGAAAAGAGCAATAAATGCATTAAAAGCAAAGGAAACAAAAAGAAACAACTACAAAGTTGATTCCTCCTTCAATAGCTTCACAAATAAAGAAGGAATCTTATTCAAGCAAAGTTCTTTCCAAATAAAATTGTTAGTCGTGGCATACTTTGCACACCAATCGGCCAACTTGTTTCTACCTCTATCAACACAAGAGAAAATAACATAATCAAACTCTCTAAAGAACTCAAAGTCTTCTTCATCTTTGAAGTCATTAATCCTTGCCTTTTGAAGCCTTCTAATTACATTTGCATTATCTCCTTCGATGATAGTACCCTTGTATTTGAACATCCAATCTTTAATAATTTCTTTCAAAGACTTGATAGCTAGAAGCACCAAATGGTAAACATCCCAATGAATGTATTTTTTTCCAAAAGCCAATAAGAATCTCCCCTTGCTATCATGTATAACACCTCCAATTCCAACTTTATAAGAAGTGTCAAGAGAAGCATCTACATTAATTTTTAACCATTCGGGTGGAGGGGGAAGCAAAGTTTTGGACAGCCTAAGGGGCTGGTTAGCATCCCATTGATATGAATTAGCATTAACAATCAATTTAGATATAGAAGAATAGCAAATTGAATTAGCAGCCACCGAAATAGCACCTTCAACCATTTTATCATGTGTAAACTTATTTCTAGCCTTCCAAGAAAAAAAACAGGACATTGAAGAATAAATTGAGAGTCATACCATTGTGAGCTGCTATTTGATCCATCCAACTACAGCATTCTTGAAAGTTTTCAAAGAAAGGAATTCCAAATCCCCATTTGTTAATATGTGACAACACCTCCTTAATCTTGATACATTTGAATAAAATATGTTCAATAGCTTCAATGTTGTCCATACACCTTGGACATAATTCAGTTCCTTGCAGTCTTCTATGAACCAGAAAAATGGTAAGTTGGAATAGCTTCCTTGAATAGTCTCCAGTAGAAAATTTCCACCCTTGGGCTTAGTTAAGCTTTTTTCATCCATTTTGAATATTTACTCTCAGGCTGATATTGAAATCTGGCTTCAGCACTCATTCAAGAAATTGATCTCCCCGATCTCTTGTATATCAACTCCTATTTATCCTCTCGTTGATCACACATTATTTTTGTGTGTAAAATGAGATCCACCATTTCACTACCAAATAATTTCCTCAATTCAACCACATTCCATTCCTTGTCTTCAATGAACCTATCCAGCAATACCAGTTCTTCTCCTTGAGGCACAACAAAAGAAGGCCATTCATTTAAGCTCCTATCCAGCAGCCACTTATCTTCAAATACATTAATAGATGACCCATAAGCCACACTCCATTTTAAGAAAGGCTGTAGAACTTTACCTCCATCAATGATGATTTTCCATAAGGAAGATACATTCTTCTTTAAACTATTTCTAAAATCTTGGACCCATATTTAGGAGCCAACAATTTGAATAAAAAGAATTTTTGTTATTCAAAAATCTCCATGTAAGCCTTGCTCTTAGTTCATCCACTTTGGAGGTAGGTAAGCACAATCCCCTTCCTCCTTTATCTACAAGTTTACATAACTCCTCCCAGTTTACATAATGAATGCCAACTTCACCATTGGGCTTATTCCAAATAAAACTTCTGCATATTTTGTTGATTTCTTCAAGAATACTGATAGGGACCAAGGAACGAGTGCTATAGAAAGTTGGGATAGACAAAGTGACCGATTTCACTAAAGCTATCTTCCCAGCCAAGGAAATGAGCTTGCTTCCCCAAGTGTTGATTTTCTTTAATGATTTGTCAATGATGAATTGAAAATCATTAGCCTTCAATCTTCTTAGAGCCAGCTTGATTCCAAGGTACGAAAATTCTTTTACTTCCTTTATACCCAAATTTCTTGTAATAACCCTCCTCCTCCTTCTATCAACCACCTTCTGAAAGAGAACTCCCGATTTCCCAATATTTATACATTGACCGGTCCATTTGCTGAAATTGGATAGGATTCCTTTTACCTCCAAAGCCACCTTCTTACTAGCTTTAGAATATAACAAAACATCATATGCATATAGCAGATGTGAAATCCGTGGTCCGGAAGTAAAAATGTTAACTCTAATAGAAGTCAAGGCTAGTGCATTTGATAGAAGCTGAGAGCACAATATAAAAAGAAATGGGGACAATGGGCATCCTTGTCGGAAGCCACTCTTGGCTGAAATCCATTCTGATTGGCTTCCATTGATAATAACTGAAAACCTTATCTCTAACACACATTCCAAAATTAATTTGGAGAATAATGGAGGGAAATCAAAGTATTTCAAGACTCCTTCAAGAGTATCCCAACTCATTGAGTCATAAGCCGGTTCCATATCAATTTTGTAAGCTACTAAGCCTTTAGTAGATTTGGAATACCTAAATTTGTGAAACACCTCTTGAGAAACCAAAACATGATCTGAAATAGATCTCCCTTGGATGAAGGCCACTTGCTCCTTTGAGATGACTTTGGGAATAACCAAGATTAGCCTGTTAAGAATAACTTTAGCCGCCACTTTGTAAACAGAGTTACATAGACTGATTGGCCTAACGTTGGAAGGAATCAAAGGATTTGAAACTTTGGGGATTAGCACAATCAAGGTATCCTTCCATGACTTATCCATTTCTCCATATTATAGAAAATAATTGATTGCATTCACAAAATCAGTTTTAATTATGTCCCAATAAGCTCTTAAAAAAGAGTAAGTGATTCCATCACTACCAGGTGCAATGTTGCCTCCCAACTGTTTGATAACAAACTCTACCTCTTCCACCGAGAAATCCCTTGCCAGCCAAGATTTGTCACCCCAATTCAAAGTATAGATCGGCTTAGGCCAACCCTCTAGCGTGCAATTCCTTTGCCTCCACTTTTTCTTAAAGAATCAAATAAGTGTTTTTTCAATTTGGTTTTGCTCTTCTAGAACATTCCCTTCCTCATCCATGATCTTCACAATGTTGTTCAATCTTCTTTTTGCACTAGCATAGGAATGAAAAAATTTAGAATTGCAATCTCCATCAACCATCCATTTGACTTTAGCTCTTTGTTTCCACCATGTGTTCAATCTAGCCAATGTAGAATTTAGCTCCAACACCTTGGCTTTTAATTTCCAGCAATCTTCTTCAGAGAGCCAACCAAGTTTAGATTCTTTATTTTGAAGCTCCAATATATCTTCCATCAGTTTATCTTTAGAAAAATTTAGATTTACCTTCTTAGCTTTACTCCAAAAGAAAAGTGATCTAAGAGATCTTCTAAATTTTGAGTTTAGTATGTGAGCTTGACTGCCCTGATAATTAATAGCCCAAGCCTTCTTGACCACCTTGAGGGCAGCCGGATAAGAAACCCACACGTCCTTAAATTTGATTGCCTTCACGCTTGGTGATTTCAAATTGAGGATATTGAGGATGATGGGACAATGATCGGAAGCTATTCTAGCTAAGTGCTTAACAACTAATTGAGAAGATAAATTTAATACAAATGAGTTAATGAAGCACCTGTCCAGCCTTTCCAAGATTCAAGCTCCTCCAACTTTGTTGTTGCACCAAGTGAATCGTGGTCCAAATAATCTTACCTCATGGTAATCATTATTAGTAAAGAAGGTCTCCATTTCTTTAGAACCTTGAGTATATTGAAACCTTTTCCCTCCTTTTTTTTCTTACCTTGAAGTGAGAC
This sequence comes from Dendrobium catenatum, assembly GCF_001605985.2. NCBI lineage: Eukaryota > Viridiplantae > Streptophyta > Magnoliopsida > Asparagales > Orchidaceae > Dendrobium > Dendrobium catenatum. Next base: position 90,044 of record NW_021318576.1, on the reverse strand, counting down.
AGTTGAAGTCTCCAGCAACCACCATGGGAAATCCAATAGAAGAATGGATTTCTAAAATCTCCAAAAGTTCCCTCCTTTTACTACCTTCCTTATTGGCATAAACTATAGCCACCCTCCATTTGCTGTTGTTATTAATCAATAGGTCTCCAATGATGCATTGATTTGAAGAGTCAATCATAGTGAAATCAGCCATGTTTGCATTCCATAATGCAATAATACCACCTGATAATCTACTAGAGGACACCATAACATAGTTCCATCCATCACCTATAAGAGAAATAACTTCTTTCCTTTCAAAAGAAGACAATTTAGTTTCCAACAAACCCATAAAAATCACATTATGCAATCTCACAAATTCTTTAAGGAATAGAGAAGCACTTCCTTCTTTGCTCCTCTACAATTCCAAAAAGCTAATGAATACATTAATGAGTGATGGGGGAATGAATCCCCAAAGTACCTTTTGTTTCCATTTCCATTCTTCTACTCCTCAAATTTGAACTGATAGGACCCAAGTCCTTCAACTGCTTAGATTTTTTCTTCTTCACTGTATTTGATTCGTCTTCTCTACAATGCACCATAGGAATTATGATACTACTAGACCCAGTAGTTATCTTATATGGAAGTTCTTCCATAACTTGATTCTCAACAGAGATTTCTGGAACTATTTCCCCCTCTTCAACATGGCTGCTCAATATACTGAATCTATTGCTAGTAGATTGTATCAGATTGCTCTCACCACCTAGAATATTAATTCCAGAATCCTAATTATGCTTTGGTTGATCCTCAACTATCACTTCCGGGACATTAATTTTGAACACAGGAGCATCAGCAACTTCTGTTCCAAACTTCTTAAGCACTCATATAGTCCTCAGATTTAAGGGCATAGAAAAATTATTTAAGCATTTAGCATTTAAATGAGCTAATTCTTTTTCCTCTACTGTCTAATCAATAAATGATGTTTCATTCTTAATGCCATCAATAAGTCTAGTAGGTCTAGTGTAACATTCATGTACTAAAATCCATATGTGATAGTTAATCGATTAAAGAAAAGAAGATAAGCAAGTTTTCCAAAAGTCAAAAGGGATGTTATCAAATAGTGGTGGTCTAGTGATCAAATATCCTTCATAGGTGTTACGATTTCTAAAAATAGCCACTATCATTTTCAAAAAGTTATCTGAACCTTATTTTTTAATATATGCTCTAATATCACTTGAAAGTTCAACTAGATTCTTAAACATAATATAATAGTCCTAAGGCTAATCAAGAGGGGGGGTGAATTAGTTATTTAAAAATCTTTTGGTAATTTAGAAAATTGATTTAGATATTTTACATGATAATTAAAATTTTCTCAAATATATTTTTCAACCACTAAAATTAAACATGTAGAAAATAAAAAGAAGTAAAAAAGCAAAGATAAAAGAACACCAAATTTTATAGTAGTTCGGTCCAACTAGACTTATGTCAAATCCTTGAAGACTCCTTCAGGTATTGCACTATATCATAGTGGCTCTCCCTTTGCTCCCATAGTAAGGCGGACAAGCCCTTACAACAACCTCTCTTCCACTAACCTGAGTGAGCTAAAGTACCATCATCTTTTCTCACCCTCATAGTGATGATAGAGTACCAACATCCTTTCTCACCCTCCTGGTAATGATAGAGTACCAATGTCCTTTACCACCCTCCTAGTGATGGTAGAGTATCGGTGTCCTTTCTCACCCTCCTGGTGATGGCAGAGTACCAATATCCTTTTTCACCATCCTGGTGTTGGTAGAGTACCAGATCTTCTCCATATATCTTCTCTCAAGAGTCTTCAAAGAAGTAGGGTAGAAATTTGAAGAACATATAAAGAGATCCTCACCCTTAGGCAACCTTATGAACCCCTCATAATTTCCACTTGTAAGATCTCTCAGTCGTCACTCCCAAAAACTCTCACAAAATACTTTAACTATCACGCCCAGGAGAAAACTCACATAAGAAGTTGGATAGTCAGTTTTTATGACTCTTATATATGTAGGACAATAAAAACAGTCCAAAAAATAAAAAATTTCAATTTGAACATACTTGGATCATGCAGTATGATCGTATTTTGTACATATGAACAGTTCAAAAACTGATGTATGATCCTGTATGAACCTAATTTCATACTATGTAAATCTATGTCCGAACTGACATTGTATAGTATAAATAGTTTAAAACTGAATAAGTTATCTCATATGATTTTGTAAGAACCCATTTTATACACTGGTCATCATTTATACGAACTCTATATCATATAATACAAACTATTAAATCAAATCATGCTTCGTATGGTATAAACATAGATGATCCCATTTTTTACTATGGATATCGTCTATATGATCCCAAGTTTGTATAATATAAACAATTTAAAAAATTTAGGTGTTCATATGGGATGAACTGGTACGCACCCATTTCATACTCTGGACGTTGTTTGTACGAACCTAACTTTGTATAGTATGATCAGTTCAAAATTTGGGGAGTTCCTTTGGGGCGAAAAGGTATATATCTATTTTATACTCTAGACATCATTTGTATGAGTCCAAATTTGTACAGTACGAATAATTTAAAAGAAATTTTCCAAGGCATGATTTGATTAACTTAGTTCTGGAGGAACTTTCAATCAAATCGTCCAGTACGATTCAAGAATCCTATAGTATGATTAGTTTTAAAAATAAAAGTTTTGACTCACTCCCCTAGTGTGTGTATGCACGGTTACTCAATTACAATAACACTCTCTCAGACTCAAGAAAAATTGAAAAATTATAGACTTCAATTATAAGAAACTCTAATCTAACTTGTTTTAAAGTCTTCGGCAGTTTGGAGTATGATTTTCTTGAAATTTAGTACACAAACAACACAAATGTTTTTTCCAATATGTGTTAGGAGAAACGGTAATCAACAAAATAATATTTTGGTATCATAAAAAACTCATATGATATAAAAAAATAATTTTGAAATTAAGTTGTAACAATCTTCCCCTTTTTTATGATGGCACAATAATTATTACTTGAGCTAACACTTAAAGGTAACTTTTCTTCTAAGCTCCCCCTAAATGAATAAACAATTTAATATAAGGGATTCTAATAAAAAAAACATAATAATAAATTAAAAAGAAACAAAAATAATACAAGAAAACAAACACACACAATAACATAATATAGACATCACAAAAATCATAGAATAAATAATCATAATAAATATCAAACAACATCAAATAAATAATACATCAAACAATAACTAATGACTCTCCCTTTTGATAAATAACAAAAAGAGAAGTACATCTTAAAATAATAAGTTTCTATGGATAAATCAAAATAGTTGATAAAGAAGAAGATTTTAAACTAATTACAAATACAACATTAACTTCTTAATGCTAAAAAGAAAAAAACTTAAATTTTAAATTATAGAAAAATTAAGATAAGAAAAATTAACCAGATTCACTATTTATTATAGACAAATCAAATAAAAATAATTATAGCAAAAAATAATGAAATAAAGATTAACTAATTTCTAATTCAATAGTGAAGATTATTGCGGATTATATGGATTTATATAAGAGACAGAATGATAAAGAAAAGAATAGTATGAATTTTTTAATAGGCAACATTGCACATCTTTTCAATTTTTTATGGCACACTTTGTGCATCTTTTAAGTTTGGACTAATTTTATGCACCTTTTCACTTTGGTGAATATTATATATCTTTTTAAACAAGTGGCATATTTTATGCATCTTTTCAAGTTTGGAATGCTTTGTGCATCTTTTTACATTTCTAGTCTTTTCATTATAAATGAATCTTAACATAAATTTCAATAATTAATAAAAATAAACACATTGAAAAAGAAAAAAAAATAAAAATAATACATCTATTTTGCAACAATTATAGCTAAATAATACTTGTCTATACGAACATGAAATTGATCTTCTATTCTACATCTAGTCATAATGTAATTTAAATTTTTGAGAGATTAAATTTTGCAAGTAAATTAATTTGTAGAGCAAAGTAATTCAAAATTCTATTCTAGAGATCAACTGCAAATGATTTGTCTCCAAAAACATAAACATTTCAAGAAGAGTATTTTTAATACATGTCAAAACATCATTTCATCATTTCATTCATCATTTGAAACACACATAAATATTACATCATACTAAAACCTGAAAAACCACAAAATAAACACTTGAAATCACAAAAAAAAAACATCTCATGATCAAGTATAAAAAACTTAACAACAAGTACAACACAGAAGCAACATCTAAAATCCAGATGGGCATGGTTTGGAGGTGGTTGAAGGTTGAACATCATAAAGTAGCTACTAATCATAATTACATTAGTGTTGACCGAGTCAAATTACCCTCGGATCCATCCCATGTATTCGTTGTACCTCGCATCCTATTGGTTCAAGTGATTCTCAATTTGATCATAATGTTGATCGAAATGACATTCTAGTCTATCAAAATTTTGGACCATTTCTTGATAGAAAGTTTGATCGGTTCCAAGTATAGGTGGTGTAGGTACTAGAGCTGGGGATCCTTCTTCTCCCTCAAAATCTTCTCCCTTATAACTTTGATCCTGTCTAAAAAGTGCACAAAAAGAGGCATCGATAAAGTAAATGAGAAGTTGACTGGGAGGATCATGATTGATTAGGTTGTACTTCTTCTCTAAAATGTAGGCAACTAAGTGTCCTAAGGTCACATTTTTCTTCCTCCTATTGTGGGAAGTCCAATATCAGAAAGTTTATAGATATAGTCCGTGATTAGTTGGGCTTCATCAATAGGAGTTTCAGTCATGATCAAGTATGTGATAGTAGACAAAAGAGGAGTCAAATTGATATGATCACCAACTTTGGGAATGATAGAAATTCTCAATACATGTTGGATGATTATGGCAATCTGATTAAGGGTATACACACAAGAAAGATGGCTTGCTTGTGCAACACCTCTAAGAGTTTGATATATTTTTTACCAATCAAAATCCATTCTAGAGATCAAGGTGTGTGCTATAACCCCTAAGTCTTAAGGTGAAGGAAGTTTCCTAAATCTTTATTAGTTATTTCAACATGCTGCTTAAAGACATAAGCGGTCATCTTAATATGATTTTGGTTCACTTTCATGTTCGTAAGAAAAGTTTGGAAAGTTTCTTGATGATAAGCATAAATCAAGGTAAGGATAAAAGAAAACTGGGTTGAGGCAAAAAGGGGTATAATAGAGAAGTTCATGTCACTTTGAATAAGGAATCGAGAGGGGGTAATCCTGGCTACCATGAAACGATCAATGGCTTCTTTACTTTCTTTAGAAAAGAAGTTCTCATCTATACTAGAGCGAGATGATAAGCCCTTAGAAGTACGAGGATGTTTGCTACTGCTTGCCATTCATAAAGCTTGGACACAAGATGATTTAGGATTAAATGAAAATGTGAAGAAAAAATCATCCGTCACCTTTCAATATAAAGAAATTGACCTATAATGCAGTACGAAATGTTGATCGTACGTATTATTTTGAAATCATAAGGGATGAAAAATATTTTATACATACGTATAGAAACGATCAAAAATGAAATAATTTTTTTAAACTATTAGTCCCGATGCATCGTTTCTATAGGCCTTTTAACCAAACGATTGTACATATAAACTCCTATTCGCCCCGAACGATCATAATATTAAAGATCATTTATGTCGGTTATGTTCGTCCACATGAGAAATTGATAAAAGTATCATACAGCTAAACGTGATTTCATACGTACGATCCATAATTAATAATTGACTTTTGGAAAAATCATCCCTAATCATATAAATGAAAAAAATAAATATTATTTAAATGATGATGACATCATACAATATGATATGCATTAAAAATTTTCAATCTTGCATGCTCAATTAAGAAAATACATGTACACGCTATAGAATTCCTATAGTACAAAAAAAAATTTGTATAATATAAAGAAAATAATTAATATAAGACTTAATAAACAAAAAACATTTTCAAAAACCAATCACTCAAGATCCGATGATATGCTAACAAGAAAATTAAAACTAAAAACTCAAAACTAACAAAATAAAAACAAACAAAAACACACAAACAAACAAACCCTAATAAAAAACCTAAGAAAACAAACAAACAAATACATCAATACATGACAAATCCAATTTATAGAATTTCAATTTTAAACATTAAGATCAATCACACGTAATATGGTTCTTAAAGTGCTAAACATTTCAAAAGCCAATAGTTTTATGAAAATGTCTGCAAGTTGATTCTCAGTAGCAACATGATGTAATTCAATTTTTTCTTTAGCCACATGATCTCTAATGAAGTGATACCTTATTTAATTATGCTTAATTCTAGAATATTGAATAGGATTCTTTGAAATAAATATGACACTTGTATTTTTTCAAAAAATTAGAATAGTACCAATTGAAAATTCTAAGTCAATCAATTGTTATTTTAACCAAAGAACCTGTGCCACATAACTATCTAAGGCAATGTATTCTACTTCAGTAATATAAAGGGCTAATGAATTCTATATTTTTCTAGACCAATAAACTAGAGATTTTCCTATGAATAGATAAGTTTAAGAAGTACTTTTCTGATCAACCCTACATCTTATAAAATCTAAATAAGAATATCCAATAATTTCAAAAGAAACGTTTTGCTTATGATACCAAATCCCTAAGTTTTGAGTTTCCAAAAAAATATCTCATAATTCTCTTAACATTAGTCAGATGTGATTCCTTTGGATTAGCTTGAAATGTAGCACACAAATAAACACTAAATATGATATATGGTCTGCTAGTAGTCAAGTAAAGTAATGATCAAAGTATTCTAAAGTTCTTTTGATCAAAAGATTTTTTTTAGGATCTTTATCTAGCTACACTAAGGAACTCATTGGTGTACTAACTGGTTTAATATTATTTATTTCATATTTTTTGAGGATGTCCTTAATATACTTCGACTAACTAAGAAATGTTCCTTCCTCATTTTAGTTTATCATAAAACTAAGAAAGTAACTCAAGTCTCCCTTCAAATTCATTTCAAATTCACTACTCATTATTTTTGAGAAATCATCACTAAGATTTTTATTGGTAGATCTAAATAAGATATTATCAACATATATTTGAATAATGAGTATGTCATCTCCTATCCTTTTTAAGAAAAGAGTGATGTCCACACTTCATTTAATAAATGATTTTTCTAATAGAAAAGTGTTTAACCTCTTATATCAAGCCCTACGTGCCTATTTTAGTCCATATATTGCCTTTTTTAATTTAAACACATAATTTGAGAATTTTGAATTTTCTAAACCTGGAGGTTTCTCAACAAAAACATCCTATTGTATCACGCCATTAAGAAAGACACTCTTAATGTCCATTTGATACAATTTAAAACCTTTAACATATGCAAAGGCTAGCAATACTCTTATCTCTTCAAGTCTGGCTATAGGGGCAAAAATTTCTTCAAAATCAATTCTTTCTATTTAATTATAACCCTTGGCCACCAATCTTTCCTTGTTTCTAATCATAACTCTTGAATCATTTCTTTTATTTTTGAACACCCACTTAGTTCCAATAACATTTTGATCCTTAGGCTTTTCAATCAATTCCTAAATATCATTTCTACAAATTGATTCAATTCTTCTTGCATTACCAAAATCTAAAATTCATATGAAAGTGCTTGATTTATATTATTAGTAGGTTCAATAATTGAAATAAAGATAGAATGATTCACTTCTATACTAAGTCCATGCCTAGTTCTAACACCCTCATTAGGTTCACTTAAAATTAATTCTTTAGGGTGACTCTTAGAAAATTTCCATTCTCTAGGAAAAGTGTTTTCTGTTCCAACTTTCTCTTTTAAATTTATCATTTTAATTTCTTAGGAGATATCCTCAATATGATCTTCTTCAAACCTTGGCTCTTCCAAAATATCAGATTCATCAAAAATTCTATATGTGGTCTCCTCAACTACGAAAGTTCTCTTGTTAAATAAGATTTGCTAACACTAGAATATACTAGAAAAATTATTTTCTAAGATTTAGGATCAAATTTTTCTAAAGGAGTTTTTCCATTATTGTGAATGAATACCTTACATCCAAAAATATACAAATGTGAAAGATTAGGTGTTCTCCCCATAACAAGTTCATAGGGTGTCTTGCTCAACTTGGATTTAATGTTCACCCTATTCATAATATAATAAATCGTACTAACCACTTCATATCAATTTTTTTTTAAAAGTGAGTATTCAGCCAGCATGGCTCTAGCGGCTTCTATCAAAGTTATATTCTTTCTCCTAACTACCTCATTCTGCTGAGTTCTACATGCTGAAAAATTGTGATTAATTCCTTGCTCTCTATAAAAATCTTTAAAATTTTTATTTTCAAACTCTCTTACATGATCACTTTGAATTTATAAAATTTCACACCTTAGTTTTCTTTGAATCCAAGTAGAAAATTTTCTAAATTCATCAAATGATTCACTCTTATAAAAATTTTTTTTGACCCAAGTGAATCTTGAAAAATCATCGACAAGTACAAACCTAAAAACTTTACCTCCTAGACTTATAGTGATAACCAGACCAAAAAGTTCCATGTATAGGACTTCCAATGGTTTGTTAGTTCTATGATCCTAAATTAAATGAAAAGATGAATTCACCAGTTTTCCTAATTTTCATGCATCACATAAGTGATACTTAGTAGAGTCTAGTTTGGTTATCCCTCTAACCAACTCTTTTTGGATAATCTTCTTAAGTTTTTCATACTTGCATGACAATGTCTTTTATGTCATAACCATGATTCATCAATGATTATTTTGAGATAAAAAGTATTATAAGATTTAACAAAATTTAAATCAAGCATGTATACATTATTTACCTTATTTTTATGTAACATATCAATTCCATTTTGACTTATAATGCAGCTTATGGGAAAAAATTTAACACTAACTTTTATCACAAAGTTGACTAATACTTAACAAGTAATATTTTAAGCCTTCAACCAATAATACATTTTCAATGAAAAATTTATTCTTATTGCCAATCATATATGTACCTACAACTTTCCTTATGGTATTGTCTCCTAGTGTCACTTTGCCTCCATTCCTAGCTTCCAGCGATATGAATTATGTTATGTCTCTAGTCATATGCTTCAAACATCCGATGTCTAGGTACCAAATGATCTCACGAGGACTTGTAAGAGAGTGTTTCTATAAAATGATTAAATGTTAGACTTGAAAATCCAAACAAGTTTGGGTTCTCTTCATGGAAATAATAATCTATATGCATGTTTGATATGTATTCATTTATGTATCTTATGTCTCTACACTATATGAGTTATACTATAAATCGTACAAGTGTGAGAGATATGACCAATCAATATGAAAAACTTTTAACTCCAGGAAAGGACTTATCACTCTATGTGAGTTATATTATCTTTTCCTAGGTTTTGAAATTATACACTTCTAATCAAGATTATAAAATTATGCAACTATAGGCAGTTTCTTGCCTACCTTAATGGCATTCAATTTTTCTACAAGATATGAGTTTGTATTTTTTAAAGTCAAATTATCAAATTTCAACTCATGTTTTTTTTTTATCTGATTCACTCATGAATACTTTAAAATCATTTTCAAGTTTAATATGAGATGATTTCAATAGTTCATGCTTTTTGTTTAAATCATTAAATTCATTTAATAATTTTATGCAATTGCTATCAATAAATGCATTATCATTTCTAAGGATTTCATTCTCTTTTTATAAATTTGAATACTTTATATTCAACTTAGCTTGTAGCTTTTTGAGTTTCCTATATGCAGTATAATATATTTTGTAAGGCATGTACGAAATATGATCGTACAGTACGATTAATACTTAGAAAAAAATTTTATTTATGTTCGTTTGACTACTCGAAAGGAAAAATAACTGATCAGATCATCCCGTACGAAAACAAATCGTACAGTACGATCAGTTTAAAAAAATTAGATTTCAAACTCTCCCCCATTGTGTATGCACAATTACTCAATTAGAATCACACTCTCTCTGACTCAATAAAATAAAAAATATAAACTTCATTTATAATAAATCCTAAACTAATCTAATTTGAAGTCTTAAACAATCCAGAGTATGATTTTCCTGAAATGTTAGTACGCACGAATAACAAAATAATGAATCCAAAGTATGTTAGGAGAAATAATAATCAAAACAATAATATTTGGAATCATCAAAAAAAAAAATGTTGCAAGAATATCAACAATCAAGAACTAAGTTGCAACTATTTCAACAATCTTCATCTTTTTGATGATGTCAAAATAATTATTGTTTGAGTAAACTTATATACACTAAATTTTTCCTTAGCTCCCCCTATAAGAATAAACATGTGAATAAAGGGAATTTCTTGAAGAACACAACTTTTTTTTCAAAAATTTTCACAAATAAAAAATCCTAAACACTAAACACAAAACACAAAAGCAAAATTGATCATCGAATCTAACAAACAATATTAAAACAAAAGCGATCACCAAATCAAACAAACAATATTAAAACAAAAATGATCATCAAATCAAACAAAAAATATTATTAATCAAATAAATAATATTAAAATAAAATGATCACCAATCAAACAAATAATATTATTACTTCCCCTTTTGACAACAATAAAAAGGAAAAAAAGATAGTTGAAATGGAAGAAATTATATGAGAAACCTTAGTAATTGATCTTGAAAGAGATTGAACTATGATTGCAATAACAAAGTTAATGATCATTAGGTGAAAAGGAAAGATTCAAAATATATAAATTAAAGTATAACACAGATAAAAAAAATTAATCAAAGTCATGAAACATTCTAGACAATTAGATAATGAGAATTATTGCAAAAGTGACGAAATAATGATTAGATAATTTTAATTTTCAATATAAAATATAATTAAAAATTAGATTGAATTGAATTGGAAGATTAAAAGATAGAGAAAAGAATATTATCAATTAACGACATTGCACATCTTTTCATATATTTTTGGCACACTTTATGCTTCTTTTGTAGTTCGGCTAATTTTATATCTCTTATCAATTTCAAAACCATTGCGCATTCTTTCGATTTTTGTACACATTATATATTTTTTTAATTTGATCATTTCAAAATTAATAATTTAAAAAATTAAACTTCTCTAATTTACAAAGATAATTATATTGAAAAGAAAAATAAAAAATAATAAGACATCAAAATTATAATAATAATATTTGAATTTTGTATGCCTGAAAGGAAAATGATATTAATAATCTTAACTAGATCGAGTTATAAGTTAATATATTTTAAAAAATTAGTTTTCATAATGAAATTAATTTTGTGTTATAGTTAATTTATAACACTTTTTAGATCAATTAACAAAAGAATATCATATAGGTACACTTACATTTCAAACAATGAACAAAAGCAACTAATCAAAACAAGACATTTTTTTATTTATATCAATTTAAAGATGAAATACATTAAAGCACAATTGATATCAAATCATAACACAAAAACAAAAAAAACATCAACACAAGAGTTAAATAAAGACAAGTACAAAAAGCATCAAAATATATCACTAAGATCAACACATCTCAATGGACTGGCAAAGACAACACATAAGAAGTACACCTAAAACTCTGAAGGGCCCTGATCTAAAGGAGGAGGCTAGTTGAAGATAGAAAAATAACTATTCATCATAGTTATATTAGTGTTTATCGATTCGAACTATCATCAAATCCAACCCATGTTGTTCTAGTACTATGCATCCTGCAGGTTAAGGTGAGTCTGAATTTGATCAAAATGTTGATCAAAATGACTCTCTAGACGGTCAAAGCTTTGGATCATCTCCTAAAAGTCAGATCCTTAAGCAGGTGCCGGTACAAGTGCTGGTGCTCCCTCTTCTCCTTCAGTATCCTCACTTGTATTAACATTCTTCCTAAAAAGTGCTCAAAACAAAGCATCGATGAAGTAGATTGGCATTTCAAGTGAAGGCTCAGGATGAACAATGTTGTATTTCTTTTTTAAAATATAGGTCACAAGATGTCCTAAGATAATATTCTTCTTCCTCCTATGAGAAAAATGCCCATTTTCAGAAAGTTCATGAATATAATTAAGAATAAGTTGAACTTCATCTATTGGTTGTCCAGTCGTGATAGGAATTATTGAAGTTCTAAGAATATGCTGAATTATCCTTGCATTTTGGTGTAAGGTATAGACCCTGGGCAAATAACTTACTTGTGTAACCCCTCTATGAACTTTAATATTTCAGACTAATCAAAATCAAATTTGGAAGTCATTGTGTGTGCTTTAATCCCTTGAGTTTTTAAATGCAGAAAAGTTTTCAAATCTTCCTTAGTGATTTCTACCCTTTTTTTAGGACATAAGATCTTATCCTACTCTCATCATAACTAAAAGACATATTTGCCAGAAAATAATGAAAGGTTTCTTTATTATAGGCATGAATCAAAGTCAGGATGAAGGTAAATTGAGTGGTGGCGAAAAGAGGCATTACTTGAAAGTGAATGTCTTCTTCGAGTAAGAGTCTAAGAGTAATTTTAGCAGAGACAAACCTAAGGAAAGAATTCTTAATTGCTCTAGATAGAAAGTTTTTGTCTCCACTCCTAGAAGATGATCCCTTAGTGACTCTACCACGCTTGCTAGAATTGACCATTTCTTAAGATGAAAAGGACTTGAAGTGCTATTGAAGTGAATGAAAATGAATTCTAAAGCCCTATTATTTAAAGAAAAATGACCATTTACATGTACGAAAAAAAGCTTCGTACAGTATAATAGTTGGTTCATACACGATGAAAATAATTTTGCATGTACGAACGAATATGTTCAAAATGAAAGGACTTTTCATAATCACGCAAGTTATGAAGCGTCCTTTCATGCATGCTTTTTGACCAAACGATCGTACAGACAAATAGGTGTTCGTCCGGGATGAATAGTTATTTAAGATTGTTTTAATGACGATCAGGTTCGTACCCCACACTGAATGACAAGTGGTTTGTACATACAAAATAAAATTTCATACGTACGATGAGTTATAACAACTGATTTTGTCTAAATAATTATCTAGGTGCGTACAAACGAATGAATATAAATCGTCTGAGATGATATAAATATTATACAATATGATATGTATGGAAAAATCAAAACTTTACGCATTCAGAACAAAACAACGATCGGCATGCTACAGAATTTAAGGGATGAAAATAATTTCGTACATTATGAATAAAACACTTAGAAAAATTAGCACGGTCGTTTAGAAATGGAAATTTCAATGTGTGAAAACATGTTCAAAAACAAAAACATAAAAACAAAAACATGAAACATGAAAAATAGAAACATACACAAAAAAATAAAACACAAACAATCAAAAACACAAAAGATAGAAAACAAAATATCAAGTTTGCAGAAGATTTTTGTTTAAGCATTAAAATCGATCACACCTAGCTTTGTTCATAATGAGCTAAAAGTATCAAAAGATAATGATTTAGTAAAAATATATGCAAGTTGATTTTCAGTTGAAACATGATTCAATTCAATTTCTCCTCTGGATACATGATCCCTTATGAAATGATGTCTTATGTCTATATGTTTGATTCTAAAATGTTGAATAAGATTTTTTAAAATGCAAATGGTACTAGTGTTATCACAATAAATTAGAATTATGCCTATTATAAATCTTAAATCAATCAATAGTTATTTCAACCAAAGAACTTATGTCACACAACTTTCTAATGCAATGTATTCAGCTTTAGCAGTATATAGGACTACGAAATTATGTTTTCTACTGGATCAAGAAACTAAAGAATTTCCTATGAATTGACAAGTTCCATATATATGTTTTCGATTAACCCTACAACATGCGAAGTCCGAATCTAAATAACCAATTATTTTAGATGAATAAAAAAACTTAGGATATCAAATCTCTAAATTTTGAGTCCCAAGAGATATCTCAAAATTATTTTTAGTGCTGTAAAATATGATTCTTTAGATCTGATTGAAATCTATCACACAAATAAAGACTAAACATAATATCAAGTCTGCTAGTAGTCAGTCAAGTAAAGTAAAGATCCAATAATTCTTCTAAAGTTTTTTTATCAACGGATTTTCCCATTGCGTCTTTATCCAACTGAACTAAGAAACTTATGGTCTACTAACAGGTTTAGTATTATCCATTTTCTACTTTGTGAGGATGTCCTTAACATACTTCGACTGACTAAGAAATACTCCCTCCTCAATTTGCTTAATACTAAAACCTAGAAAGTAACTAAGATCTCCCATTAGGCTCATCTCAAATTCACTACTCATTATTTTATAAAAATCATCATAAATATTTTTATTTATAGATGCAAAGATGATATCATCAACATAAATTTATACAATGAGTATATCATCTCCCAATCTCTTCAAATAGAGAGTGGTGTCCACGCTTCCTTTTTCAAAAGATCTCTCAAATAGGAAAGTGCTTAACCTCTCATACCAAATACTATGTGCTTGTTTCAATCCATATAATGCCTTTTTTAATTTAAAAATATGATTTGGGTATTTATAATTTTTAAAACCTGGAGGTTATTCAACATAAACATCTTTTTGTATCACCATATTTAAAAAGACACTTTTAACATCAATTTGATATAATTTAAATCCTCTAAAACAAACAAAGACTAATAAAACCCTAATTAATTCAGGTCCCGCTATAGGGGCAAAATTTCCTCAAAATCAATTCCTTCAATTTGATTATATCCCTTAGCCACCAATTTAGCTTTATTTCTAACAATAACTTCATAGTCATTCATTTTATTTTTAAGTACCCATTTAATTTCAACTACACTTTGATCTTTTAGCCTTGCAATTAATTCCCAAACATCATTCTGTATAAATTAATTTAATTCTTTTCGCATTGCCAAAATCTAAAATTCATCTAAAAATATTTGATTTATATTTGTGGGTTCTATTGTAAAAATAAAGGCAGAATGATTGACATCTTTACTAAGTCCACGCTTAATCCTAACACCATCACTAGGTTCACTTAAAATCAATTCCTAAAGATGATTTTTTTATAAAATTTTAAATCTCTGGACAATGAATTTTTTTCTCCAAATTTTCTTTCAAATTAATCTTCAATCTTCTTGGAGTTATTTTCTATTTCATCCTCTTCCAAATTTGGCTCTTTCAAAATTTCAGTTTCATCAAATACAATATGAGTTGTCTCCTCAACTACTAAAGTTCTTTTATTAAATACTCTATATAATTTTCTAACACTAAAGTATCCAAAAAAAAATCCTTCATCTAATTTTGGATCAAATATTTTTAAGGTAGATTTTCCATTATTATTTATGAACACATTACATCCAAAATATGCAAATGTGACAAATTAGGTGTTCTTCCCTTAAGAAGCTCATACAGTGTTTTATTCAAATATCAAATTTTGACATAATGTTCACCCTATTCAGAATATAACATGTAGTACTGACCGCTTCAAACCAAAAATATTTAGGAAGTGAATATTCTGCCAACATGGCTCAAGCGACTTCAATTAATATTTTATTCTTTCTTTTGACTATCAGATTCTGCTGTATGATCCTAGGTGCAGAAAAATTATGAACAATTCATTTTTCTTTACAAAATCACACAAATTTGTTATTTTCAAATTCTTCCACATGATCACTTTGAATTATTAAAATCTCTCACTTTAATTCCCTCTAAATCAAAATCGAAAAATATCTAAACTCCTCAAATGATTTACTCTTATGAAATAAGAATTTAACTCATATGAATTTAGAGAAATCATCAATAATCACAAATCCGTATACCTTTCCTCCTAGACTTACAGTGCAACCGGTCCAAAAATGTCTATATATAAAATCTCCAAATGTTTATTAGTTCTAAAATCATTATTGAAATGAGGACGTCACCTATTTTCCTAATTGACATGTATCGCAAAAGTGATCTTTAGTAAAGTCTAATTTTGGTATACCTCTAACCAAAATCTTTTGGATAATTTTTCTAAGATTTTTCATGCTAGAGTGACAAAGTCTCCTATGTCATAATCATGATTCATTTGAAATAGTTTTCAAACAAAAAGTATTAGGAGATTTAATACAATTCAAATCTAACATATAAATATTGTTTACTCTTATTTCATGCAAAACATCATTTTCATTTAGGCTTAATATGCAGCTTGTGGAAAAGAAATTTACACTGTATCCTTTATCACATAGCTGACTAATAACAAATTGTGCTTAAAGCCTTCTATAAGCAACACATTTTCGATGAAAAATTTTTGCAAGTTTCTGATCATATCTGTGCCAACCACTTTCTTAGTGGTATTATCTCTCAGTGTAACCCTTCCACCATTCCTAATTTCCATCATTATAAATTGTGTAGTGTCTCCATTCATATACTTTGAGTCACACTGTTTAGGTACCAAATGCTCTCACAAGGTCTTGTATGAGAGCGTGCCTGCAAAATAATCAAATGTTAGACTTCGGAACCCAAACAAGTTTGGGTTCTCCTTTTGACAAAATAAAACTAGATGGATGTATGATATGATTAGGTTTATGCATCTTAGGTCTCCACACTAAATGAGTTTTTCTATTTAAAGTACAAGTGTGTGCAATATATTAAATTATCCCACAAGAAAAACATTTAACTACAGGAAATAGATTTCTAAATCTTCTATAATTACTCTGTCTCTTCTTGGGTTCTAAAATTTTAGATCTAAAAATAGGATTTGTAAAATCTTCAAGTGTTGGGGGTTTCCTATTTTCTTCAAGACCTTTTATTTTCAATTTAAGAAATGTGTTTAAATCCTCTAACATATTCTTACCATAATTCAAATAATACTTTCTACTCTCTGATTCATCTTTAAAATCCTTAAATTCTTTTTCCAATTGAGCATAGAATGATTTTAAAAGATCATTATTTTTATTCAAGTCATAAAATTCATTAAGTATGCTCATGTAGTTATTATCTATCAGTGAATTTCACGTTCTTTTTTGCAATTCTTGCATTTCAAGGGTTAGACTAGCATGCATTTTTTTAAAATTTTCTATATGTATCATGAATTCTTTTAGAAACTTCTAATAATTCAGAATAAGTTAAGTCACATACATCTTTTTGAACTGACTGATCAAGATTATCGATCATTAAACATAGGTTGGTGACTTCCTACTCTTTTTCTATTTCTAATGAATCCGAAGCTGAGTCCGACCAAAAAGTTCTCTGAAATCTCTTCTTCCCCTTCTTCATATTTGCTTTCTCTTCTACTTTCTCCTTGCTAGAAGTGGCTTTTAGATTTGGGCAATCTAATTTTGTGTTCATGTTTCCTACATTCGTAGCAAATAACATCATTTAAAATCTTAACATTTTTATAAAACTTACCTATGTTCCACTTTTGGCATCTCCTCTGCTTCCTTTTAAGAAAACTTCTGAATTGCCTAATCATTAAGGAGACGTCTTCCTCGTTCTCAGGTTGTAACAGATCACTCTCCGACTCCACTTTTAGTGCAATGATCTTCTCCTTTTATTGTTCACCTGCATCAATCTTCTTTTGACTCGCTCCTTATTTGTAAGCAATTAGTGAACCAAGAAAATTATCAATAAAGTAAATATTTAAATCTTTAAACTCTGTAATAGTAGTTATTTTTGCATCATAAACAATTGGCAAATAATGAAGAATTTTATTAATCATTTCAATGTTCATTAGTTCCCTATCTAATGGGTGCAAAGAAGTGACTATTTGAGAGAATCTTATGTACATGTCAGAAATAGATTCATTATATTTCATGTGAAATAATTTATGGTCATATAACAATATGTTTAATCTAAATAGCTTTACTTCATTAATCCCTTCGAAAGTAATACAAAGTCTATCACATATGTCATTTTCACTTTTATAAGTGAAACCCCACATGTAATTTTCTGACTTAAGTGCACAAAAGAAAATATTTAAACATTTTACATTTAGTTGTGCTAAGTCACATTCTTCTATAGTCCAATCAGCAAAGGATATTTCAACTCTAATGCCATCAATTAATCTAGTTGGCCTAGTATACCCTTGTTGAACTAAAATATACATGCGATAATCTATGATTATAAAAATATAGACATGCGTGTTTTCCAAAAAATCGAAAGGGATATTGTCAAATAACGAAGGTCTAGTGATCGAATACCCTTCAGGTGTGTTTTGGTTTCCAAAAGTAGTCATTCTCATTTATCAAAAAGTAGTATAAACTTATGATTTCAAAATTAAGCTCTTATATCACTTATTGAATCTTGATTAAGTTGTTAAGCCTAAGCTATTGTCCCAAGGCTAACCAAGAGAATGGGTGAATTGATAATTTAAAAATTTACTCTTGAATTTTTTGATAAAAAACTGATTGGAATTTTGTAGAAAGTTAACTAAAGTTTTTAAAAGAAATTTTCAACCACAACAGATAACTTACACAAAATAAAATGCAAAAATTTAAACAGACACAAAGATTTATAGTAGTTCGATCAAACAGGACCTACATCCACTCCCTAAAGACTCACTCTTTAAGTATTGCACTATTACCAAAGTGCTCTCATTTTGCCCTCAAAACAAGGCGGGGAAGCCTTTACAAATCCTCTCTTCCACCAATCCTCAGTGCGGTAGAGAACCATCATCCTTTCACACTCGAAGTGTTGGTAGAGAACCGTCGTCTGTTCAAACCGTCTAAGTGTCGGCAAAGAACTGTTATCCTTTCACAATATCCAAGTGTCAGTAGAGAACTGTAGTCTGTTCACACTCTCCAAGTGTCGGTAGATGATCGTTGTTTATTCTCACTCTCCAAGTGTCGATAGAGAATTAGATCTTCTCACGAGCAACTAGAAAGACAAGAAGAATAGTGGCAACCAAAATCATAAAGAGATCCTTACCTTTGAGTAATTTTGTGAACCCTTCACACTTCACTTGCAAGAAATCTCTCTCACACTCTCTCTTTCAATTGCCCTTAAAAAATCATAAAGACAAGACTTTTTCACATCAA
Organism: Dendrobium catenatum; assembly: GCF_001605985.2. Classification (NCBI taxonomy): domain Eukaryota; kingdom Viridiplantae; phylum Streptophyta; class Magnoliopsida; order Asparagales; family Orchidaceae; genus Dendrobium; species Dendrobium catenatum. Next base: position 71,006 of record NW_021318576.1, on the reverse strand, counting down.
TTTTAGTGGACCTTTTATACAAAAGACATGAAAAACCATACAGAAAACTAAAATTTTTAATTTTGAGCGTACACGATTGTATAGTATGATCGGATTTCGTACGTACGAACAGTTCAAAAACTGTTGCGTACGAACCTGTTGTGAATCGATACGAAATCATTTCGTACATGATCATCATCTGGTACGAACCAAGTTCGTCCGGAACGAACAGTTAGAAAATTATTCATCTTCGTCGAGACGAAGAGGGACCCCACAATTTCGTACCCTGGATGGCATACGTACGATGACGACATCATATGGTACGATCAGCTACGAAACATTTCAAGTTCGTAGGGATGAAAAGAGACACATCCATTTCGTACTCTCAATGACGTATATACTATGACGACATTGTACGGTACAATCAGTTCATAAATTTTTCAAAATCATCTAGATGAAAAGTTGGGATGAAGAGGGACCTCACAATTTCGTACTCTAGAAGGCATGTATGAAATGTGATCGTACAGTACTATCCATACTTAAGAAAAACTTTTTGCGCGACCCGGAATCCATCCATTTCATACTCTGGAATGTATGTATGAAATGTGATCGTACAGTATGATTAATACATAGAAAAATGTTTATTTTTGTTCATTTTACTGCTCGAAAGGGAAAATAAATGATAAGATCGTCCCGTATAAAAACAAATCATACAGTATGATCAGTTTAAAAAAATTAGATTTCAAACTCTCCCAATGTGTGTGTGCACAGTTACTCTATTACAATCACACTCTCTCAGATTCAATAAAATGAAAATTACATGCTTCATTTACAATAAATTTTAAACTGATCTAATTTGAAGTTTTCAACAATTTGGAGTATAATTTCTCTGAAATGTTAGTATACATGAACAATAAAATAATACATCTAAAGTATGTTATGAGAAATAATAATCAAAGCAATAATATTTGGAATCATAAAAAACAAATATGTTGCAAGAATATCAACAATCAAGAACTAAGTTGCAGCTATTTCAACAGTTTTTACTAGACATTTGTAAGAGGATGTACCATGGTGTTTGCCTTTTGCTGGTGATATTTTTCTTATTGATAAGACTAGAGAGGGAGTTGAAGGTAAACATAAATTATTGAGGTCAGCCTTAGAATCTAAAGATTTTCGTTTAAGTAGATCTAAAACCAAATACATGGAGCATAATTTTAGTAGTAATAAATCTAATAATGGGTTTATGACTTTTAAGTGATTAATTCATTAATAAGGGTACACATTTTAGATATTTTGGGTTAATTGCTCAGAGTGATAGTGAGATAGATTAGGATATTATTAGTAGAATTCAAGTTAGTTGGTTGAAGTGGAGGAATGTATCGGGCATGTTGTGTGATAGAAAAGTACATCTCAAACTTAAGGGAATATTCTATAAGATGGAGGTGAGACCTACAATGCTTTATGACGCAAAATATTGGCCATTAAAAGAGAAGCATAATATTAAGTTAAGTATTAAAGATGATGATGCTCAGGTGAATGAGTGACTTTACTCCTAGAGATAGGATACGAAATAAACATATACGTGAAAAGGTTGGGGAAATTTCCAATGGTAGATATGATTAGAAAGATTCTCCTTAGATGGTTTGGTCACATAAAATGGTGTTCTACCACCCGATTAGGAGAGTAGATGCATTAGATTTTGCCTATGTTAAAAAAGGTAGAGGTAGACCTAAAAAACTTGGTTAAAAATATTAGAATGAACTTTCTTTATTTAGATTTAAATGAGAATTTGACTCTTAACAAGACAATGGAAAAAAAATGAATCATGTAGCCGACCCCACATAGTGGGATAAAGGCTTGATGTTTTTGTTGTATTCATACTCTTGTAATCTTTCCTTTTCCAAATAAAGGGATTAAACAAATCTTTATAATCAATCATAACATAGTGGAATTATTTCGGCTTGGCTAGGCTCCACAATTTTTCCCATTTCTAGAATTCCATGTAAAACCCTAATGTGTTTCTTAGCTCTTTTCATTTATATGTTTGTGCATGGGATCATCATGCAAAGCTATGTTATAAAATTCTTTCAATCCAGTGAAGTGAAATTTCTAACATTGAATAAGTTTGCACCATCAATCGAAAGACACTATGACCATTATAAGCCTTAAAAACACCTATTATTAGATGGCCAACAAACATAACAATTATAACAATGAAGCCTCCTACTCTAACACTCATCATTCCAACAACCAATATTTGAACCAGAGATGTCAATACTATATCTCTATCTACTTCTATGGGCGTAAACTTACTAGTGAAAGTACATTGGGAGCATCGCTGAAAAATTACATTTACAAAATAGAGTTGTCTCAAAATAAATTCTTTTAGCTCCTGTGAGGGACTTAATAGACAATGCAGACACGAAACTAAGTAACCTGCCTCCCTCAATATCTACTACAAGTCAAGGTTGCTTAGCTTGAGAATACATGTACAAAGCCCCCACACCATAAGAAAGGATTCTTCCTCTATCACAGCAGGACATTGATCTCGTTAATGTAGCTAACTCTACCCATCCATCATGTGTAGCCATGCTAAGTTGCAGTCCTCCCATAATCATTAAGAACATGACCAGACCCCACCTCACTAATACCCCTTGTAATATTCTATGCAACGAACTATGATGCTTGGTGTAAGAGGAATTTTCAATTAAGGGATGTGACTTATCTCCCTCTTTGATATAGTTTTTAAGAGTCTTTGCCTTTAATTGAATATATCCTTTAACTCCACATTCTAAAAAGTTTCAAAGTACTAAACATAGACTCTTATGATTGGGCATCCAACCCTCACAAGCTCATAAATCACTATAGGATCGTCATATACATTCAACGAACCTCGGATGTGCTCCTTCATCAAGTATTCTCTACTGCCTTCAAAGGATGAGCTCACATATGATTTAATTCTCTTATAGGAGAAACAATCCAAACCTTTGTAAAACTTAAAAAATGTTTTGTTGAATAAATCATTATAATTCAAAGTATTATAAATGACTCTTCTCAACTCTCACGAATTCATCAGAACTAGGGAGAGAAAATAAAGTACTTTCAGAGGTTCTTTTCTGAAGCTCGTCAAATCCTAGGAGTAGGTCATAAATTGTTAAAAGAGATCTTTTTAAGATGGCTCTATCGTGGTTCTTTTATTCATCATCAACGCGGGATACGATTCTCTCCTATCCTGACCTAATCCACTATATAGAAGTACAAATCTCAACCAACGAGGTTATTAATGCCTATCTATGAGCAGCCTATGGGTAAGCATAATAACACACCAAGATGGGTTGATCAATCATCACAATAAAAAAAGAAAGAATAGAAGGGCACCATGAGCTCCCCCCTTGACCATCAAGCTAATGACATGAGCCCTAAACGAAGAAAAGCACATACCACTCAACACATCACACACTTATATCTTAATGGGCATCCAAGATGAAGAATCTATTAAGTGGGAAAATCTATTGAAATCAAACTTTAAAAAACAAGAGCAATACTACTATTTCCATCAAAGTCACAGACACACGATTGAAGCTTGCAAGGAACTTAAGAAAGTAATTGAGAGGTTGATTTGATAGGACTAACTTGTATGATTCTTACAAAGCCAACACACTCATAAGGACATTGCTCCCATTAGGGGCTACCAATATAAAAACACAATAAGACAATCATCAATTATTTGGTGAAATTAAAACTACCACTTGAGGCACACTATTATCCACCAAGTCTTTATCATCACTATTAAGGAACCAATATAGAATAAATCTTGTGCTAATCACTCTATTACTTCTAATGACACTGACTTGAAGGGGGTCAAAATCCCACATCAAGACTCAGTTGTCCTTAATGTAAGGATTAATGAATCAAGCTACAATGTTAAAGGAATTATAATCGACAATGTGAGTTCTATTGATGTCTAGTTCTACTCCACATTGTTTAGCATTGACCTAGTTAAGGACAAGCTTCAACATATTGCCCAACAATTATATGGGTTTGATAATGAACTAGTTTGAGTGGAAGGAACAGTTACTTTCCCCAACACACTTAGGGAATTCCCCCTATAAGTGTCTCACTCGAACCAATTAATATTGGCTAAATTAGAATCAACATACAAAGTCATCATTAAGATGCCCCTCCAGTCAATCATTGATGTTATCACTTATGCATTGCACCTTAAGTTAAAGTTCCTAATTCCAGCTAGGTCTAGTGCAGTGTATTAAAATTAGCAGATAGAATAATTATATTATCTTAAACAAGCTCAAGCATTCCCTTTAGTAACCCTTAGCATTGTAAACTTTAATTGACTTCCAAGATGAAGACATCACTCAGAGAGCTTCTTCTATGAAATACTTAACTTGTATCCTTAGAATAAGCAAGCATCCTTCATATATATCCTTCATAGATAATATAAGTCAATTCATTACACTCCAATGAGCATAAGCTATAATAAGGAAATTTTTCTATTCATGAACAATGACATTTTCACCTATTATCCAATAGATATGTGGATGATTGACTCTAAAATAATTATGTATTATTTCAATATAGAAGCGTATGTAAATTAGTTCAAAAAAAGTGAAACATCACACCAAATTGCCAATAAGCAAGTGAACATAAAATCAATATACTCTTAGAGGTTGAATTCAGATGAGAGGTGCACTATCCTACTTGGTTGGCAAATTTTGTTAAAATTATGAAGGCTAGTAAGGGCCTAGAAATTGTGTGTTGATTTCACTAACATTAATAAAGCTTATCCAAAAAAATTTGTTTTCCACTCCCTAGATCAATTTATCGATACTATATCTAGACATCAAATGTGAGCTTTATAGATACTTTAGTTTTTATCAAACAAAGATGAACCTTGTGTATGAGGGGATAACTTTTTTTTTAGATAGATAAAGGGTTACACTAGTACACATCATTACTTTTTAGTAGAGTTATGTTAAAGTTACTTACCAACATATCATGAATAATGTATTCAAAGACCTTATAAGATGCACAATGGAAGCATATATTGATAATATGTTGGTGAAAAGCTTAAGAAAAATCACAGCATATCTTTGACTTGGAGCAATACTTTACCTATTTAAACATCAAAATATGTGGCTTAATCTAGCTAAGTGCGCTTTTGGAGTTAAGTTAAGAAAATCTCTAGGATTCATAATCATTCATTATGGAATTGATGCCAATCCTAAGAAGATTACAATACAAGGATATGATATACCCGAGGAACACTAAAGAGGTACTTTCTCTTTATGAAATATTTACAACTTTATCTCACTTATTCCTCACTATGAAAATAAATACGTATCAATCTTCAAGCTTCTGAGAGGAGTCCATAATGGTAGTTTTCAATGGTCAGATGAGTACCATACAACCTTCAAACAACTTAGAACATACTTAGCTTCCCTATATATACTGTCAAAATTAGTTCAAGAAAATATATAGTATGTGCATCTCCCTATCTCTCCCCATAATATAAGCTCAGTCTAAGTACGGCAGCAGAATGTATTATACTTTTCATATAAAAAGATGCAATCATATTTCAAAAGCCCACACCATAAGTGTTTACATCAATCTCCTATTAAGAAACATCCATCAAAAATAAAAACATACAAATATTTGATCAAATATTCATTTCTTGCTTAGGTTAGATATTGAGTCTCATGTAATCACAAGCATTCTGGTTTAATATACCATATTTGTCTCTGTTGAGTAACTTAGGGCATCTCCAACCGAAAACTTCATTTTTTACGGCAAAGTAACGCAAAAACTCCAAAATGGCGCGGGATGCTCCAATCGAACGCCATTTTAGATGTTTTTAGAAGGTAACGATCGCTCTCCCTTTCGCGCGTTTTTCGGGTTGAGAGAAAAAATGGCGTGAGTGAACAGTGCGACGCCAATATTGGCGTCGCACTGTTCACCTGCGATTAAATGGCGAAAATTTTAGAGTTCGGTTGGAGCGAGGGAACGACTCCATACAGTCGTTTAGCGTTCGGTTGGAGATGCTTCATCATCTTGCCGAACAAAAACGTTGAAGGTGCTTCAGGAATTTAAGGTTTTTTGTGAAAGTTTTCATTGAGAATTTTCAAAATCAGAAGGGAACCATCATTTTCAAAGAAAAAAAAAAACCACAACTGCCAACTTTGGATCCAATATGTACATCAACAAGTTGAGTATTGCAATCAGTATAAATCATATTTGGAGAACAAGAAATGACGATTTTTAACGTGTTGCGAATCCTGTTTTAAAAAAATTTGGCTTCAAATTTTATTTGTTTCCATCATATGAGTCTTCGGATTTTGTCCCAAAAAAAAATCTTCGGATTTCTCTCAGATGCGTGTATGTTCGGTGTTTGAACTTGAAAATCTTATGCTTAACGCTACTTTTAAAGACTGGTCCGCCCATCTACTGCTTCTAGTTGGGCCGAGCTCTGTACATACTATATTCCTTTTCTTTTTACTGAACAGGATCTCTGCTGTTCGGCTTTTTGCTGATGCATTGCTGCTCTGCTATTCACCTTTGCATTCATGTTTGCCGAGCTAGAGTTTTGCTAATTGGATAACTCACCAGTTTTATTCAACTCTTCTACCTTCGATTTTGAGCCTATGATTGGGCCTTTTAATGAAAATATTTGTCTGAGTGCGTTTTATTGACCAGGAATAATTTTCAGATTTTAATCCTTTTAAGATTCACTAAATTTGAATTTAAAGAATGAACAAAATGCTTCTTGTAGCAAAAAATTCATTTAAAAAGACAAAAATTTCATTTATTTCGACCAGACATTTAAAACCCCTGAATTATACCTTTCCCAGATACATAATCCATTCATATGAATACAAAATACAAGCATGTTCAATTTCAGAAAGCAATCAGCTTCAACAATCAATCAAGAAAACCTGTCTGTCGCCAGACAGCATTACGTACCCGGCGGAGATCTCTGCCCTTGAGAGTCCTCCCAGCCCCTTCCAGAACAGAGAAGGTAGTCAATGGCGATCCCCTTCCAGATGCCCTTGCCACGATCTCATGCGGCGGAAGCATCTCATCTTCATCATCATCCCCTTCATTGTCCCCTCTTTCTCCCTTGCCTTGGTTTCCAGCTTCTTTCCTCAACCACTGTGGAATCACAGGCACGTTCACAGGCGCCGATTGGTGATAGATCTTTCCCCCTGCAACGGTCAGCGAGAAGTCCAATTTGGGGGTTGGTATAGCCGGAATCAACCTTGCAGAAGAAGACGATGGTGAAGGGGAAGTGGAAGGCGAAGAAGATAGGGAGATTGAAGGCTTTCGTTGAAGAAGATAGATCTTCGTTTCTTCTTCAGGTAGGGCTGCCAGGACGCCGAAATTCCTCTCTTGTAATCCGCCCCTGCTGCTTCGCGAGAGGAAAAGTGGGCTTCGACTGTTGTTTGAGATAGGGTTCGGAGGGGAGGGTTGGAGGCGAGGGTGATGATCCGGCTCCGGTGATTCTATTCCCGTAGAGAAGAGATCGTCCTCGTCGAGCTCGACGCCGACAGCATCGACAGAGATCGGCGGGGAAAGAGATGCAAGGAATCGATCGGAGCCGATGGATTTCTGGTGGCGAAATCTCTCCATCACTATCGCAGCAATTCTATACGCCAGTGAGAGTGAGAGAGGACATTAGCAATGCAGTGGAGAGGTTTTACTTCGATATTTAAACTAAACAAAAATTTATGAAATGTTTTAAAGAGAAAATATTTGTAGGCTAACTAGAATTTATTAAATTTCTCCCAAATAAAATGTTTGATCAATTTAAAATAAGTAAATTTATTTTGAGATAATTATAATATAAATTATGATTTCTTTAAATTAAATTTAATACTTCTGAGATTTATTTTGATTAGAAATTTATTGCACTTTCTGGAAGAATTAAAGCTTAATTAGGGGTTAAACTTAGGAAAATCGATTAAGGGACTTAATGATTTCTAAAATCAGTGAAACTTTTCCCTAAGGCTGAGAATGTCACTACGTTAAAGTGTTCAAAGTTTTGAGTCAATAGGAGGTGAATCCTAATTATTGAAAAATATTCTAAGTTTTCTACAAATAGATCCTTAATTATTGCCCTTAATGTCACTAAGTTTTGTAGGTTTGAATCAAAGTTCTACTAACCCTTAACATAACATATAAAGTATGCATGAACACACAAACACATTCAACACCTAAATCTAGGAGATCCCTAAGTGTGTGTGTGCTCCTACACATGCAAAAGCTAAGAGTAATTACCATGAATATTAAATTGATTAGTGAATAATTAAAAATTAATTACCCACTAATTCTCCCCCATAATTTCTATTCACATAAGCTTAACCTATGCTTAAAATAATTTTCACATATGTTATTAAATTAAACATTCAAATAGTGATAAGTCTACATTAAATTGGATTTAATCAAGCATAAATTTTGATGCATATTTAACTTCAAAATTTTGTAATTAAATTAAGGATCATTCAAGCTCCAATTTTAGCAAGGTTATAATGGAACGGTATATCTCGATGAGATGAACCCATCAACACCCAAATGATTCAATTTAACTCGACCCATATTAATTAGTTGAAGTATATTAAAGATATTCAGAATATTAATTATAAAACAAAATGATCTCCAAAATTTGCCTACTTGTTATAGTCAAGTTGAGCATCTCAACGAGATAAATCTAACAATCCAAAAATTATCTAATTCTGACATTATTAAGGCAACCAAATAGTATATAAATGACATATCATCAAGCAAATTAACAGTCATTTGATGGAGCGTTTTTTATTCCAACCAAATTTATCAAATTTTTTTTTTCTGAAATTTATCAATATAAGCCTCTTAAAAGGCTATAAACAAAGCTTCACTTTCTGCAAGAGAGACTCTAGAGCCACTAGAGCTCAGAGATCTTAAAAACAATACTGCACTGCCTGATGATTGCCATTGATGATTACTATCAACAATCATCACCATCATTGATCGCATAATTACTAACATCCATTCCGATCATTTGGCATTCATTGTCTAATCGTGGAGATTATCATCGCTCAATTGACATTTTATAATTATTTCTATACTTCTTAACTTCTTTTATAATCCTTATAATGGGACTCATATAATTATTTTAAATTGTGTAATCCTGTCTTCTTCGATTATTAAGAACAAATTTTTGTATCCTCAATAATAAAATTGACTCTTTCAAGTGTGTCAAATCTAGGAGTTTTTTCACTTTTTAAATTTTACACAAAAAATTTTTGATGCCTTTTCTACAATCTATTTGTACAAGCTAAATCTTTTTATACAATTAAGATACTAAGCACCTTATCTTTGTCACTATAAAATTTCTAGTGCATAATAATATAATATATAAAAAAAATAAAAAAAATTATGAAACAAATATATATTTTTTGAATTAGGAGAATGATAAAAATATTAAAAATATTGAAATAATTATTTTTATTTAATAGTATGTGATTATTATTAATATAAAGTTGTAAATGAGTTGAGTCAAGCTCGAATAAACTCTGAAGAACTTGATTAATTAATCAAATTTGAGCTTGAGCTCGAGTTTTATTTTACGAGTTCAATCCAACCCACTAGTCAATTCATTTATTATGAAATAGAAAAAAATAATTAATTCAAATATTTATTATAACAAAATAATAAAAATATGATAAATTTGAAAAAAAAAATTTTTTTTGATTCAAATTTGACTCATTTGCACATCAAAGTCAGATCCAAACTCATGAAAATTGACTTGGCACACGTACGACTCCACCTACACCTATATATATGATATAAGGATTTAAAAGAGAAAAAAGCTTATAGGAAACGTGTTAGAACATTCTTAAATTACCTTTTTTTTTTCCTCAATAATTCTACTGCTCTCAAATGTCGACACGTCAGTACGGCTACAAGTACTTAAGTGGTTAAATGCCCTGTGATTTTGATTTTTTAATTCCTAATAAAACGACGGGCGGACCAGTTCGGTCCGAATTGGGGATAAACATGGTGACACGTGGGGCCGCCATTTTTCCCAATTTCGCAGATGATAAGGATGTGTTCATATTAGGAAAAGTGAGCCATTAGTATTTGTTGAGTATTTCTAAATACTTAATAAATATTAAGTAAATACTCAATAATTGGGCAAATATTTATAAAATATTCAATAAATACTCATAAAATTCTTAGATATACTTGGCAAATATTTAGAAACACTTAGCAAATATGGACGGATCCGTCTGGACTCCGCATGTAATAATTTCTCTCATGTATGAGAAGAAAATAGAGTCAGGTAATTTTTTTAAAAATTTATATTTATTAAATTTATTATGATATTGTTGCGTGCTAGAATATACGCGGCGGTAGAGTTTGTAAATTTGCGTCCTAGCGTTGTACGACTATTCAGCACATAAGCAGAAAAGAGAAATGAACACCAGAGTTTTTACGTGGAAACCCCAAAAAGGGAAAAATCACAGGGCCTCACCCAGTTGTAAAGTTCCACTAGTGTTTGTATGAAGTACAAAGGTTGATCCGTCTTACAAATCAAGACGATCAGTTTACAATCAACTTCTCACAAAGTTACAAAGTTCTGCAAATTCCTGGCGTTTCCCGAAAATCCGGTAGAGTTCTGGAGTCCTCAGGCGGCGGGAAGAGCTCCGGCGGTGGTCGAGGAGGAGCTTCTTCCTTCTCCTCCTTCTTCTCTTCTTCTTCTCTCTCTTCCCTTTGGCTCTCTGACAGTTGAGGCTTTCCGCTAATTTTGAGTGGGAAATTTCCCCTACTCAACTTAGTGCCCCTCCTCTTGTGCAGAAGTTTAGGGGATTTTCCTTCCTCCCCCCGGCTTTCTAACGGTTGAGACTTCCACTATTTGCGAGTGGAAAATTTTTCGTGCTCGACTTAGCGCCCCTCCTCTTGTGCAGAAGTTTAGGGGATTTTTCTTCCTCCTCCCGGCTTTCTGACAGTTGAGGCTTCCGCTATTTGTGAGTGAGAAATTTTTCCTGCTCGACTTGGCTCCCTTCCTATTGTGCAGAAGTTTAGGGGATTTTCCTTCCTCCCCCGGGCTTTTTGACGGTTGAGGCTTCCGCTATTTGCTAGTGGAAAATTTCCCCTGCTCGACTTGGCGCCCCTCCTCTCGTGCAGAAGTTTAGGGGATTTTCCTTCCTCCCCCTGGCTTTCTAACGGTTGAGGCTTCCGATATTTGCGAGTGAAAAATTTTCCCTGCTCGAATTAGCGCCCCTCCTCTCGTGCAAGAGTTAGGGGATTTTTCTTCTCCTCCTCCCGGCTTTCTGACGGTTGAGGCTTCCGCTACTTGCGAGTGGGAAATTTCCCTTACTCGAATTAGCGCCCCTCCTCTCGTGCAGGAGTTAAGGGATTTTTCTTCTAATTCCCCCGGCTTTCGGACGGTTGAAAAAAGGAGAAGTCCGACGTCGGGTAGAAGACCGACAAAAGTTCGTCGATGAGCAGAAGTCCGACAATGAGTAGGAGTCCCCTGACGAGTAGAAGTCCGACGACAGGGAGAAGTACGACGTCGGGTAGAAGTTCAACGTCGAGTAGAAGACCGATGAAAGTTCGTCGATGAGCAGAAGTCCGACGACGAGTAGGAGTCTGCTGATGAGCAGAAGTCCGACGACAGGGAGAAGTCTGACGTCGGGTAGAAGACCGACGAAAGTTTGTCGACGAACAGAAGTCTGATGACGAGTAGAAGTCCGACGACAGGGAGAAGTCCGACGTCATGTAGAAGACCAACGAAAGTTCATCGACAGAACTCCGACGACGAGTAGAAGTCTGCTGACGAGCAGAAGTCTGACGTCAGGTAGAAGACCGACAAAAGTTCTCTGACGAACAGAAGTACGATGACGAGAAGAAGTCCGACGTCAGGTAGAAGTTCAACGTCGGGTAGAAGACCGACGAAAGTTCGTCGACGAGCAGATTTCCGACGACGAGTAGGAGTCTGCTGACGAGTAGAAGTCTGACGACAGGGAGAAGTTCGACGTCGGGTAGAAGTACAATGTCGTGTAGAAGACCGATCAAAGTTCGTCGACAAACAAAAGTCCGACGACGAGTAGAAGTCTGTTGAAGAGCAGAAGTCCGACGACAGGGAGAAGTCCGACGTCGGGTAGAAGTATAATGTCGGGTAGAAGACCGACAAAAGTTCATCGACGAGAAGAAGTTCGACGACGAGTAGAAGTCCGCTGACGAGCAGAAGTCCGACGATAGGGAGAAGTCCAACATCGGGTAGAAGTGCAACGTCGGATAGAAGACCGACAAAAGTTCATCGACCAGCCGAATTCCGAAAATATTTGTTTTAAAATTTTAGACTGACTGAATTCTTTGTATAAGTGATAGATTTATCAATCACTTGCGTTCTTGGAGTCTTTATAGAGAGAACATTGTTTACTCAGAACATTGATTGGTGATATTAACCTTTGTAAAATGGCTTGAGAGAATCCACCAAGGATGTGAGACCTATCCGAGGTTGTATGTCGAAGCCTTTGCTCAACGACGTTAACCTGTGTAGAAGAGCTCGAGAGAATCCACCAAGGATGTGAGACCTATTCGAGGTTGTATGTCGGAGTCTTTGTTCGACGACGTTAACCTGTGTGGAAGAGGTCGGGAGAAGCCACCAAGGATGTGAGACCTTTCCGAGGTTGTATGTCGGAGTCTTTGCTCGACGACGTTAACCTGTGTGGAAGAGGTCGAGAGAATCCACCAAGGATGTGAGACCTATCCGAGGTTGTATGTCAGAGTCTTTGCTCGACGACGTTAACCTGTGTGGAAGAGGTCGAGAGAATCCACCAAGGATGTGAGACCTATCCGAGGTTGTATGTCAGAGTCTTTGCTCGATGACGTTAACCTGTGTGGATAAGGCCAGATCAAATCCCCCTGG
>NW_021318576.1:47448-57844 GCF_001605985.2 Dendrobium catenatum | reverse complement strand
GAAACAGGGAAGTATTTTTTTTTTTTTTTTTTGAACGTTTATGGAATTCGAGCACGGGTTAGAAAGGAGGAATTGCTTATGTCGACCGACCGTCCGGCCGCAATACCAATCTCAGAATAGTTTTTTTTTTAATATAATTCTACAATTTTTATGATTTTATTTAGTGGATGTGCTTTTAATAAGTAAAAAAAATATATATATTTTATCTGAATAAGATTAAATAGAATGATTTAAAAAAAAAAACAAAATTTATATAATAAATCAAATAATTTTGAAAGCAGTATGATTAAGAATTAATAAGAATATCTTAATATCGTAATTACTTTTAATTTACGTATAATAATGTTAACCGTAATATACCCATTAACTAATAAGCTTTCTTCCATCAGGATAAGCTTACCTAATGTAAATCCATTGAGTACATTTTTACTCAAATGATATCATAATTTCCAAAACTCTCACCTAATGACTTTTAGACTCCTCTTAGAAAATCCCCAAAAAAGAAGAGTCTAGGGAGTCCATTAAACCCTGGATGGAATTCACAAGACCAATTTGACTCGTATGGTCTCAAATAGGTCGAACTTGCTTTAAATATCAAATCAAATTAATTCGATGGACATAGAAGTCATGGGATAATTCTAAACATAAATTATGGATTCATTTGGGAAACAACTTTCTTACTAATTTTTAAAGTAACTTTTCAGTATAATTTTTTTTTTCAAAAATCTTTTGTACTAAAATGTGCCTTATAAAGCAGTACGAAAGCTGTCACAAAAGAAGCCTATATCTGGCTTGGCCAAGTAAGGTTAAAATAGCGATATTGCTTATAACGATGACATACACTATTTTAAGCAGTTTGACATAACTTATTGATCAAGATAATCTAAATCCTAGAGAGTGCTACTAGATAAGGATATTATAAAGGATACTATTGTTGAACACAACCGGGTTTGACTCTTCATAAGGTGTCAATTTGTAAAAATGGCTTAACATAATCAATTTGAGCTCAAATGAGGAGGCCCGCCTTCAAAAGGGGTTAAACTTAATCCCTTGACCAAATTTAGTCAAATCTTTTACAGTAAATCTTGGTAAGGATATTAAGAACACTAATCCACATTGTTCCAAACTAATTGATCAATCTAAATGAGAAAATTTAGGTAAATGGGTCAAGTTATCCAATTCGGAGTTGTAAGATTAACTTGGTTAAATTATGCCCAAAACATTAAACCTTAAGCTCTCAAGCTCATGAATGATTGCTAAACCCATTTAGAAGAATTACCCATAGGTTCTAATAATGGTTAAACTACTATACCCCATCTACCTTATGGTTAAGATAACATGATAAAAAGGACTGAAACAAGTATTCCAAGCCAATCAAGTTCTTCCATGTGGTGGATTTAAGTACATAATTACTCATCTTTTGTTGTAGTTCCCCAACCTTTCGATTTTCCTAATCAATCCAGATGGTAAGTGGAGACCCTTCAAAGCTATGAAGCTCTTTGGCCAAGCTTGACCATGGGTCTATATAAAAATCTAGTCATGAAAATGACTAGATAATAGTTCCACTGCCACCCCAACCCTATTAGCTACAATGAAACTTAAACTTCCATTGACCCAAACTTTAATTTGGTGTTTTGGCTAACCCACTATTCCATGCAACCTCAAAAAGCTCATAAAGCTATAAATATTAAACCTTATGTAGCTCTATGGAGATTTGGTCCATGGGATAACTAGGAACATGACTATTGTAATATGGGATCTGAGCTTGTGATTTTGATAATAATAAATATTATTGATTGAATTTTCATTTCTTCTAGAATTTGCATTCTCTATTTGTTTTTGTGTATACTAATATTTCTGGTGCATCATACACTGTCCAAGATCATTTAGGGCTCAAGATTGGATAGAATATGATGTGTTAAAATAGTATGTACTTTTGATTTTCTTAATTTTATATTTCTTGAGTCTATGTTATGTAAGGGTGCATGCTAATTTGGCTATTGTGCACACATGCTCTGGGGATGAAAATTAAGTGTTGAAAATTTTGTGAATATCATATTGTACGACATGTTTCATAATGTATGATATACATAAATGATTAATTAAACACTTAATTAATAAAATCTAAATTTGAATGAATTGTGTTGTACAATCAACATCATGCCGAACATGCTACATCATACCGAATGATCTGTAGAAATCGAGTTTCCAGCTACTAATCATAAATTGTGAAATAATTTGAAAATCAAAATTTGAACTAATTATACTATATGATGCCAATCATACTAGACAATATTAATAAAGCTTGCCTAATTTAATCAAGTGGTTAGAAAATCAAATCAAAATTAATTCATTCATCAGATCGTACTAAACGATGACCCCTATTGTATTGTATGATCTGATTTGATCCCAAGATGATAATTAACTTCCAGCAATCATATTGTGATGCCCCAGAATCTAAATTGAAAAAATTATTCATTTTTCCTTTAAATAATCAACAATCATAGCTATATAATATCATCTATTAGTAATAAATAGTACATCATATTTTATAATTTAAAACATCATCAATATACACATCTATATTCATTTCTAAAAATTATATACACCACTCAAGATCTAAACAATCAAATCATAACTACTCTATCTTGAGTATAAAAAAAATAAAAAGAAATATAACCTGAAGAAACCTGACCAGCCTCACACTCCTACTCCCTTGTCCTGACCTGAAATCATTTAACCACATATAATGAGCTTAAAAAATACTTAAAGCAGAAAACAAGTATAAGTGTTAGATCTCTAAAAAATTTCTTGTATCCATAATATCAGTCAGTATAAAATTATAATACAAAACATCAAATCAAAACTTCGATAATGACTATTAAAATTAAATAAATGTAGTAAAATCATATCAGAATATACACATGCTATATAGTTATTCTATATCACATGCTCATTATATAACATGCTTAATATAGATATAATGAATCAGTAGTATCGAATAGTATCAGTATTTATATAAATAACAATAACAATTCGGTGGAAGGAGCAATTATGAAATAATAGTAAATTCATGCAGTAATAATAAAATTATATAATAATAAAAATAATGCCTCAAAAATATGTATTTCAATAGCCACACTAAATAAGTAAGAAGTACTTGCTATCACGATATTTTTCAGCATTCTATTAGTATCAGTAAACGGTTTGCTCAGTAAATAGAGTCATCACTCTTTACCCATCATCATAGTAATCATCTACTTATAACTCCTGTTATAAACATGTTTTTTTTGGATTATGATTTTGATGATAGCAAACAAATCTTCTTTCACTACGACTGTCTTTTTTCTACTGATTTTTTAGGACTCAAAGATCGGACGGAAATTGGAATCAGCTCAAGACTGGGTAGATTAAGATTGTGTCAGTATGTAATTTTCTTTTTTCTTTTTTGAGTCAATTGTAATTGCTTGAAGTGATTGATGTTAAGTAACCCTACACACACACACACTTGAGAGATTTAGAACTTGTGTTTTTACTCACATCATCCCAGACGATATTTTATAACGTCCTAGACGATTGAGTTCAAAATAGAAGATCTAATCAGGATTTATTAATTAAGGCAGGCGTAATTAATCGATCGGCCTAGACGATACCTGTATCAGCCAGGACGATCTACTCAATACAGAAAGAATTTGCATCCATGATCAGTTTAGGTATTCTGTATTTTTGGAAATCGGTCAGGACGATCAATAGATCGGCCTGGACGATATCACATATTTATGCCTAAATTGATCCAGGAATCAAGGAAGTAATTAAGGATGATTGATATGATCACATCATCCTGGACGATCACAGGATCGACCAGGACGATCTATTCAAAAAACCCTTATTGCTTTTGGACGATGAATATCGGCCAGATCAAATTCAGGGCGATGCTCTGGACAATTTTTCTCTTATTTGAACTGATCGGTCGGGATAATCAAGCAAATTTTCAATCATCTAGTTTGCATTCAGGATGATGCTCTAGACGATTTTCCTCGAATTTGAACTGATCGGCCGTGACAATCGTAAAATCATCCAGGATGATCAAGAAAATTTTTAATCGTCTAGTTTGCATTCAGGGTGATGCTCTAGCCGATCTTATGAGATATGTACTGATCGGCCAGGACGATTTCAATATCGTCCAGGAAAATAAAGTTGGAAACTTGCAATTAATGAGCTCCTTTGAAGCTCTTCTATTTAAGAGCTCTTGTTCAACTTTTTTGAACATTCTTGGCTGCTATACTGACCTGAGAAAACCTAAAGGAGAGAGAGAGGATCTTGTGAGGGGAAGCTTGAGAGGGGATTCACAAGGGTTGCTCCAAGCATTATTCAACTTCTTCTTCCCTAGAGTCTCTTATCCTTGGAATGGTTGAGATAGGTAAATTTCAGTAAGTGATCATGGTTCTCTGCCTGCTTCAAGAGGAAGAAAAAGGAGTTGGGTTCTCTGCCTTGCCGGGTGTGGCAAAAAGGAGGTGGTTTGTAAGGGCTTCACCGCCTAGTTGTGAGGGCTAATGGAGAGTCACATTGGTAGTGTAATACTCGGAGGGCACCTCCAGGGAGTGGGCGTAGGTCGAGTTGATCGCACCACTATAAACTCTTGTATTCTTATTTTTACTGCTTCCGCATTTATTTTCTTCCACACTTATTTTTGTGGTAATTTGGTTTGTGATATTTGTTCTTTGCTTAAAGAAATTTTAAAATACCAAATCACCCCCCCCCCCCCCCCTAACGAACTTTCAAGTGGTATCAGAGCGGGATTTATAAAAATTAAGTTTGAAAACTTTTTAAATTTTAATCCATGGCTAACTTTGGAAATCGTAATACAACAAAAGGGTATTCTATTACCCGACCACCTTTGTTTGATAATATCCCATTTAATTTTTGGAAAACTTGTATGTCTACATTTTTACAATCTACTGACAATCGCATGTGGATGCTTATTAAGGATGGTTACACATCTCCAACTGGTAAACTTAACGGCATTACTGTTCCACTTCCTTTTACTGAATGGACTTTAGATGATAGGGATTTGACTAAATTAAATGCAAAATGTCTTAATTGCTGCTTCTGTGCTTTAAAATCAGAAGACTACATGTGCGTTTCCACTTGCAAAACTGGTAAAGAAATATGGGATAAGTTGTGCATTACTTATGATGAAACCAATGAAGTGAAAAAATCTCATTTGAATATTCTCTTGCATGACTACAAACTTTTTCATATAAAACCTTCTGAATCAATTTATGATATGTATACAAGGTTTACTCAAATTGTAACTTTTTTGAATACCTTAAGAAAGAACTTTCAAATTATGAAAAAGTAAACAAGATTTTGAGATGCTTGTCTTCGCCTTTTGATGCTAAAATCACTGCAATCACTAAATCTAAGGATTTAAACACCTATTCTATTGATAACTTACTTGGCTCACTCATTGCTTACGAGCAAGGGGTGAATCAAACAAAACTAGATGCAGGTGAGAAAAAGAAGGAGAAAATGGTGGCACTGAAGGCACAAAAATCGGACTCTGACTCTTTCGGGTCTGAGAGCGATGATATTGCCATTATCATAAGGCAATTCAAAAGCTTTCTAAGGAAGAAGCACAAGCATCATCAAATTTGGAGAAAAGGTAAGGATAATATATATTCTAAAAGATCTTTTGATGTTGTTTGCTTTGAATGCAGGAAGCCTGGACATGTCAGAGCGGATTGTCCTACACATCAAGATCATACAAGCAAAGAAAAGGGTGAGAAAAAACCCAAGCTCAGGAAGGACAAAAAGAGACTTTAAAAGGCATTTTGGGCGGATTCTGTAATTGATTCATCGGAGACTGAACCTGAAGATGAAACAATAAACTTGTGCTTAATGGTGGAAGATCATATTGATCAAAGTGATGAAAAAGAGGTATGTAAACCAACTTATGAGCAATTGTTCAAAATTTATGAGAAAATTCATGCATCATACAAAAAACTTAAGAAAACTCATGCTAGTTTGAAGTTGAAACTTTTAAATTTACAAAAAAGAGAATGAAATTATTCTCAAAGATCATTCTACTATTGATTCAAATCACATGACTCTACTTGATGAATTTGATGATTTAAACAAAAAGCATTCAAAATTAATTGATGAGCATGATGTTTTAAAAGTTTCACACACCTCACTCAAATCTGATTTGAAGAAATCTAAAGAAATAGAGCGCAACTTGAGGATTTATAATAATGCTTTAGAAAATATTAACTTGAGGCTTAAAGATGAATTGGACTCAATTAAGAGAAATTGGATGACACCTTCTTTTGATCTAAAGCCAAGACCTATGAAGAGGCATTACAATCCAAACCATTTAAGAAATCCTTTTCCGGGTGTTAGATGCTTTTCATGTGGCTTGCTAGGACACATCTCACACACTTGCACTGTTCACCGTAGTACACATTGGGTTTGTAGATCAAAATTGCATAATTCATAGCATAGCACACATGCGTTACATTCTACTTTTTATGAGAAGGGACCCAAACCTATTTGGGTTCATAAATCTGACAGTTGTTGATTCTTGTAGGATTGCTCTCACCAAAGATCTCGTGAGAACATAGGATACTTAGACAAACGGAGGCTCGCAACTCATAACTGCTTAAACTTGCTGCTTAACAAATTTTATAATTGCATTTTGATTATTGCTATGTTTTATTTTTGTGATAGTTTTTATTTAGTTGTTCTAGTCATTTTTTACTGTTGTTTTCTTTATGATGATTTTTCCTTGTTCTTAAACTTTGGAGATTTATGGCCAATGATTAGCATTTAAAAATTGGTTAAAGGGAGAAAACACCATTGTTGGTTTCCCCCCTCTAACCTCTTTTGGTGATATAGTTTTCTTATCTAAACAAAAAGTCTGTCTCATTTTAATAAATGATTTTTAATATTAAGATCTTTTTTATCTTGTTACAATAGTCTATCTTATATATATATGATCCAAAGTTTTTATATATCTTTCAAGTTAAATGAAATCTTGTCGTTTAACTTATCATGTGATTTTGATTTTCATTTTATGATTTGTTCTTCCCTATGTTAGAGAGAGAGATCCTCTTCTCTAATATCTAAAAGATATAATCACAACTAAGAACCTTTTTAAGGGTTTGTTAAAGAGTTTTTAGCTTGCAAAAATAATAAAAAAATGGCCAATGACGCCAAATTGAAAAGAAATGTATATACACGAAAGTGCATCAAAAATCAAAGATGCTCAAAGAGCCAATCAAAGTGATAAGAGGCATAAAATGAGCCCACTAAATACAAGTTATCCTCTCTTTTCAAAACTTTTAAAACATAAAAGGACTCATGGGTTATTTAATGTTTTCAAAGGCTTGATTTCAAATTTCATGATAGAGACAAATTACTTAGGTATACTATTTTATAAGATATTTTATTTGTAATCAAGTTTTGAATGGATCTTCTTTTTATCCAATTTATTCTGAGTTAGACCTCTTATTTTCAAAAGATAATTTTTATCCTAAAAGAAGTCTGAGCTAGGGTAAACAGGATCAGATTTTCTACCATTTTCTGATTGTGACATTGTTAACTCATTGATCTTTCAAATCTTTAAAATTTAATTATTTGGGAAATTTGTCTAATACTTGTGTGGACCTCCGAAAAGAACGCCGCGCGAACGGGTCGATTGGAAGGGACAGATTGGATCGTGCATACGACTGACCATTGAGGATAGAGGCTGTCGCTAACACACTCCGATGGGTAGTAATATACACGACATAGTCACGGGTTTCCCCCATCCGATACAAAAGCTTGAATGGGGTTTAGTAGATGTGGGGCCAAGTTTCCCACGGGTGCAAGCCCCGTGGTTAATTACATCCCAGGCTAGAGCCCGAGAAAACTCTCGATTAAAGATTATACATTATCCTCTCTTAAAGTGGGATTGACACAAGGGGTAGACTAAGAAGTCCTACTCAAAAGGAAAGAAGGGTCCCAAAGGGCTAAATCAGACATGCGTGGTCCACTCCAGCATTCGGAGGCTCTAGGGTACTAAATAGAAACTGTAGAAAGGAAAATCAGGCAATCAGTCACATGCGTGAGAGAAGGATGGAGGTGGCGTCATCCTGTGACGCAGATAAGTAGGATTTAGAAAACAAAAGCGGCATGCAAGAAAGAAACCTAAGAAAAGCATGCAATTTCTAATGCGCAATCAGGTAAACACATCAATATAAATCTAAAAATAATCAACTAAATGGCCATAGGCAAATTGCCCTTATTACACCCTAGATATACAGAAAATAAAGTGGCTGGGCACCACTGCCAACAACCCGGATTTCTAAGCCTATGACAGACTTAAATGACTTTGAGTGGGATATTGGTCTTCAGTTTTCTGGGTGTCTCCTTTTCCTTGGACTCCTTAGAATTCTCCTCCTTGGACTCCTTGGATCTCTCCTCCTTGGACTCCTTGGATTTCTCCTCCTTGGATCCGTCGTGGCTTGAATATCTAAACGAAGAGACAATTCCCCCTAGGTAGGGGCCATTGCCTTTTCTCTTTGAATATCTAAAGCCATCCCACCTGATCTCCCAAATAGAAGAAGATTCTCCCCTATGAATCGCCTTCTTCTTTTGGGATTCAAGTGGGATAAGAATATCCCAACACAAATATCAATTTCACAACTCTTAACTATTATTACAAATTTTACATCAATTTGAAAAGCAGAAAAAGAAATCTAAAGAACCTGTATGGTTATCCTAATAAAATCCCAAGCAGTTTATATGAAAATGAAAGTGCTAACACCATTGACCCTGTGCCAAGCCATGCTCTTAGTTTTGAGGGCTAAGTAGCTCCACCTGCGTAATTATAATTATTTTAGCCCTCATTTTATTTAGGGGGAGCTGAGCGAGCACCTGCATAAAATATTGTTAGAAATCATGACATTACTCCCCCCTTTTATTAATTTGAGCATGGCTATCTGCACTGAAGAATAATATATATATGACGTTCCTAACCTAGGGGTAGATCTATCGCTCATCACATCACAGAGTGCAGAAAAAGTAAGCAAACACACCAATCATTTTTCAAACAACATGCAATGAAATCCACGAAAGCTCCGGCACATAGCAGAAAAGTAAAATCCAACGGCCTAATCTAGATCTAGAAGTGGTGCCCTAGCAAACCATTCTATGTGTGTGTAAGGCTAGTGTGGTTTGGATAGATCCTAAGTGGGGTATTTAGTTAAAATTGTCTAAAGTTCAGGTCTGTTGTAGGCCAGAAAAGGAAAATTTTGTTGAAATCCAAATATTAGTGAATTAGGGTGCATTTTAGTTATTTCAGTTTGTTAATCAGTTTTAAGAGCTTAGGATACTGATATTTAAAGTTCAAGTGATATTAGGCAGTTTTGGAAAGTCCTGGGTCCTTCTAAGACTTAGACTAAGGGTCCAAAAAGTCACTATGAGAAATAGGCTAAATCTAGGTCTCCTATCACCTTAGAAAAATACTAGACCTTAATACGAGTAGTTAGCCAGGTAGTATACTAAAATCGGAGTTTTCTAGGCAAAGTTATGAATTTTCTAAGTTTCAGGCCCTATCCTATAGACTAATTTGACCAAAAAGTTGACTTTAGGATTTTAGGCCAGATTCTAAAAACCTAATATTTTTCATAAATATTAGACCCAAATAGGAGTCTAATTCCACTGAGTTTACCTAATTTGGAATTTTCTACAATTAGTTATGGATTTCTAAAGATTGGGTATTTTTGAGAATTTTCTAAATTAACTAGGAAAGGGCCAATTTTACTGTTTTGATCCAAATGAGCTCCAAACTGATTGGAATCACTTCCAAAGGTCATGAATGACCTGAGAAAGTGATCCCAAATGTTTGGGGAAAATTTAGGATTTTGAATAATTTTTAATGATTTATCCGGGGAAAAATGCTAAATTCTACCTATGGTCAAATTAGGGGTCAACCTGAAGTCACACTAGGGAGCCCTATTTATCTATGGCCAAGGATCAGATTTCGGTCAGTTTGAGGTATTATGGGTAATTTTCTGACCTATAATGTATTTATTGTAATTTTTAGAAGGGCTCGGGGCCTTATTTAACCAGTTAATTAGGGTTAGTTAACTAAGGGGTCTAGAGACTCCTAAAAATTCCTAGAAAATTATGGGATGTTTCAGATGTCACTAAGTTTAGGTGTTGAAGTTTTCATGTTAATCAGTGATCTATCCTAGCTCCCATGAGACTTCTAAGTTTGCTAGACGGATCCTTAATTTTTGTCCTTAGGGTGTCACTACGTTGTATGGGTTTAAATCGAAGTTCACACTAACCCTCAAGGTAATTAATGCATGGGAGACATAAACAAAATAAACACATCATGTCCTTAGAT
>NW_021318576.1:44157-47348 GCF_001605985.2 Dendrobium catenatum | reverse complement strand
TTAAGCTTCTATTCAAACATGAATTCACTCAAAAAACATTGAACAACTTCCTTAGTGATTTGAGCTTGATTGGATTGGACACTTTGACTTATTTGGAAATAATTATTCCATTCAATCAAATCTAGTTTTATCAAGATATCCAAACCCTTAAGATTACTTAATCAAATTCCTTGAGTATTCCCAAACCTTCCATGAGTCAAACCATGGTTGATTTAGCCTGGTTAAGCCATTAGAATTGGTCAAACCTATACACATCCTTTCTCCTTTATTCAAATGGTCATATTATTGCTTCAAACTCTTAAGATCTCATTCCATTTGACACTCAAATAGTTCCCATAACATAACCTAGTTTTTTTTACTAGGTTTGACTAGTCAAACTAGTCAAAACTAATAACTTGCTTGAGTAGTCAATTATGCATTCAAACTTACATCCCATGTCATCAAGACCGTTTAGAGTGACTCAAACAGCAAGCATGTGCTCTGTAGTTGTCGCCTCAATAACCTTTAATTAGTTTGACTTGTCAAATAGTCAACAAGTGGTTCAAAAGGGCTCAAATGGTCAAAATTTCTCAAACCTTTGAATCCCTTTCAAAGCTTCTGAATTGACCTTCCAAAATCCACTCAAAAGCTCTCTTAGTGTCCTTTAAACTAAGCCTAAGGGCTGGTTTTACCCAGAATGTAAAATAAATCCCTTGCCCAAACTAACCAATGAGGATGTGGCTTGCTCCAGCCATTCCCTTGCTATCCAATAGCCTGGGATATGTGTAATCCATCTTATAAAAACCTTTGATCGATCAAAACCGTCTAAGGTAAACCTTAATGTCATAATACTCTTAGCGGTCTCATTTGGATGAATCAATATATCTTATTTTCCCAGAGCTCTTATAGCCCCAATTTCTCTTTATTTTGACTCTCCAAGCATTTCCCTAATTTCCTCCAGCCAAATTCCTCTGGTCAGACTCGACGGTGACAAACTTCCGGCCACCACCACCTTGAGTTCCATCCAATTGAAGGAACTATTGATCAAGGGCTTCTCGGACCGTGACCTCAACTAGAAACTTAAGCGAGGACAGTCCACAAGCTCAATGAACCAAAGAAATCTAAAATATATTTGTTAAATCTCAATAAAATTGAAGCCCTAACGCAAATGACACTAGTTTAAATAAATTTCTATTAAGTTCTTCTTAAACCAAACAAACACATCCCCACTCTTTCTCTTAATTTCCTTGAGCTATGCCTAACATTTCATGAAATTTGGTCGAATGGATTGAGAGAACATTTCAATTATTCAATTTCTAGGTTATTCATTATGTCTATGTCCATATACAAAATCTAGACCATTGATCACGTTATTTCACGGTCAGTTTCGACCGCCCGGTAGCCTCTATCATTCGAACATCTATCCAGCATAATTTAAACCGTCAATTTGATATAGTAGATAATCTGATGGCTCGGATTCACTGCTAATTTAGATAAGTGACCCGCGATGTCCTTTCTGCGCATTCACATTGATGGCCAATGATTACTACCGTGTAATCATTGACCATCATCTCGCCGTCGGGTAATGATTTCTTGCGGTTTTGAACTCACTCACCATGGACCGCCGCATGGCCCACTACCATGTTTCCCTTTTAACGGTTTTTTATTTAATTTAAATGATTTTAATTGGTTTTAAATAGTAGATGCTTTAAAAATCATATAAAATTAAAATGTTATCCAAAAATTACAAATAAGTACTCTTTCTTTTCAAAATTTTATCCTCTTTTATTTAAAATTAAAATTAATTAAAAATGCTTTTGAATTTTTGATTAACTTCAAATATTTAATATTTGGTATTTTATTTAATATTTTATTAAACATAAATCTAAATGTTTTGGAAATTTTGAGAAAGTTACTTTCAAAATATTTTTTATCTCTAGTAATTTTCATATATTTATTTGAACCCAATTTTTAATTATTCTTAAATTTGTATAAGTAAAAATCCCTTTCTTGAATTCATATTTTCTTAAAATTAATTAAAACCTTTTCTTAATGCAATCAAGCTCCTTCCTGAGATTTTAAATTAGAGCATAATTGTTAAGATAGTTGCTACTTAGCTTTGCATGATTTACATTCTTGCAACTTGTATATTTTGATGATTCCAAATATTATTATTTCGATTATTATTTTCTCCTAACACATTTTGGAAAGAATTATTATTGGCTCTTGTGTGTACTGACATTTTAGGAAAATCATACTCCAGATTGTTGAAGACTTCAAATCAAGATCTGCTTATAATATTTTGTAACTTGGAGTCTGTATTTTTCTTTTACTTGAGTCTGAGAGAGTATGATTGTAATTAAGTAACTTAGCATACACACATCGGGGGAGAGCTTTAAAATTCACAATTTTAATATACTGATCGTACAGGACGAACCATGTTTGTACGAGATAATCAAGTTAGTTATACTCCTCGAAGAGCAATGGAACGAACAAAGGGTGTGAAAATTTTTTTCTAAGTCTTAATCGTCCAGATGATTTAACCTGTTAGTCCCAGGATAATATCCTCTAGAATCTCATTTTGAACTATTCATCCAGAAGAATTATCCTATTCGTTCCAAGATGATGTCCTCTAGAATCTCATTTTGAACTATTTGTCCAGACAAATTATCCTGTTCATCCTAGGATGATGTCCTCTGAAATCTCATTTTGAACTATTCATCCAGACGAATTATCCAATTCGTCCCAGGATGATGTCCTCTGGAACCTCATTTGAACTATTCATCTAGACAAATTATCATGTTCATCCCAGGACGATGTCCTCTGGAATCTCATTTTGAACTATTCATCCAGATGAATTATCTTGTTTATCCCAGGACGATGTCCTTTGGAATTTCACTTTAAACTATTCGTCTAAATGAATTGACCCCTTCATCCTAGGACAATGTCCTATGTTCTTTAAGCTTGGGAATAAAGGTTCATACTGGAGGAACCATAATTGTACATGATGATGATCGGGTATGAAGGCAGTTCGTACGATTGCATATTGATGTCGTACGCAATAATTTTTACACTGTTCGTACGTACGAAATTGGATCGTACGGGACGATCATGAACATACAGAATTGAAATTTTATAAATTTCGGATGATTTTTTGTGTCTTTCTTATAAAAGGGTCAGTTAAAACTGTCAAGCAATCTTTTTATCTATTG
>NW_021318576.1:27483-44057 GCF_001605985.2 Dendrobium catenatum | reverse complement strand
CACGAAAAAAAAATTAGTAAAAGAACTGATCTTCTGCTAAAGATCAAGTTCTCAAAGTGGTGATGTTAGTATCTGGGGCGAGGTATACTTACACACAAGGAGGAAATAACTCTAAGGTAGTGAAGGGACAAACATCTACCACCTGAGTACGGTAATCATTGTTATAAAGGAAGTGAAGTATCATCAGAAGGGTCACAGTTGGTAGCACCTACCCACTGACTTAGGTAGGAACCCTGCGAGAAAGTGAGAAAACCAAACAAACATTCGTAGGCATACTCTAGCCAGCAAGAGTAGGGAACGGAATGCTAAAGTAAAGCTGGTAAAAGAAAACAAGGAGTCGGTCTTCCGATGGAAAACCGGGGCCTTCCTTGGAACTGTAATGCTAAACCTGAGAATAGATGTACTACATCAACAGCACAAACTCTTAGAGGGCAAGGCGAGCAAACTTCTGAACACCTTAACTGATAATCAGAGTAAGATTCTAATGATTATCATAAGACCACAGTGGTAACACCTACCCTAATTAGATAGGACCCTGTGCGAAGTGAGTTAACAACTGCCACATTCCATAGGACTACTCTGCAGCTCAGAGTAATTCATGAATGGAGGATAGATGCCAAAAGAGAGCAAGCCGGGGGCGATCCTCTTCTCAGAAAAGGACTCAAGCCCAAAAATAGTGATGGTTAACACCTTTAAAAACACAAGGTACTTAACATCAACTAATGAAGAAATGCATTTAAAATCATATAAGTCATCGACCCAACTAAGTGAGACTCAAACCCTGAAGGATCATCAAAGTACTCTCAAGGGAGGGGGGGAAAAGAAAAAATTTTGGGAATTGAGCTCATAAGAAGTTTTACTGGGTTTCCTCCTGTGACCGAAGGGAAACCGGGCTTGCTCTATCTGAGAGCTTCCCCCTCTTTTTATCACATGTATGTATATACATATGTTTTTTTTTTTTTTTTTTTTTTTTTTTTTAGGAATTGTGAATTATTTTGATGATTTGGATCATGTTCGTCACATGAACAGGACTGGGAAATTTGTGCTTGTGGAGAGTTTTACCGGGTTCTTCCTGTTGACAAGGGCAACCGGTTCTGCTTCTTACTTAGAGCTCTCCTCCCTTATCACACAAATTATTTTTTTATTTTTTTTTTTTAAATCAGGTGTAGTGGATGCGTTTTATAACCCAGACCACATTCATTTCATGTGAATGAACTGTTGGAGCCCACATATGGTAGAAATTGATGTACAACTGAAACTATCATCAGGATAGAGGATCAACCACTACCATATTAAACTAGCGATGGATGGCGTGACCCGGTATCCTATCTCAAAAGAGTCTAAATCAATGAACTCCTAAACATCCTTGATTCACATTCAACTCATATGAATGCGACTAGAGGCTACATCTTATCAGATCATGACTGATAGAAAAAGAAACTCAACTAGGATAGTGGATCTCCATCACCATAAACTTGACTGTCATGGAGGTTGGTGGTGACCCAGTATCACAATCTTTCAAAAAACTAGGAACTCGAACTTACTAGTTTTGATATCCCAGAATACACCTGGGCGGCAGGTAACTGGGGACTAAAGCCATACAAACATAGGGGGCAAAGTCAAGAGGATTCTAGCTCTAGCACCAATATGGTTGGTGCGACACAACAGACAGAAGTACAAAACATCTCTCTTATGGGCGTATAAGGTGTAACCCCTAAAGGGTAGCCTTATACCCTTCAGACAAAGTCGTGTGGTAGAGGACAAATCGTCGTGGCCACACAGACTGCCTGTAAATAAGAGGAATCCCTTCAGGAGATACATTTATACAGAGGAAAATATCTAGCAGGTGGAGGGGAGGCTCCCCCTGTGAAAGTAAATTAAACTCAAGCATAATACTTTTTTAAAGTATTTGCCCATTTGATGACAGGCATAGGGTGGATTGCCATTTGCATCAACAAGTATGTAGGCACCACCGTTCATAAACTTGTCTACAGCGAGGGCCTTCCCAAATAGGCTCAAATTTACGCGCCTCGCCGACGATGCGAGAATGATAGGCCTACGTTAAAACAAGCACTAAATCACCTACCCGGAAAAGCACGGGTCTAACAAGGCGATCGGTACCGGCCATTCGGGGCCTGGTATAGGCTTTAAGGTTCTGATGAGCTTGCAGGCGAAGCTCTTCTAACCATCAAATGCTCTTCCATATTCTCAATCCGCGTTTGTCTTCCTCAGATAGATTGTAACTGGACTGCCAGCCACGCAGTGAGGGGAGCTCGACCTCAAGTGGGAGGACTGCTTCAACCCCGAAAGCCTAAAGGCAATATGGGGGACTGAGTTAGGAGTACGGTAGGTAGCCTATATGCCCATAATACTTTCAGGTAATCTATCATGCCATTCTCTCTTGTTTGCCAACAAGGATTTTTCTTATTAGTTGCCACAAGAGTTTTATTAAATTGCCCTCTTGCCAAGCATTGGCTTTAGGATAATAAATCGAAGAATATCGCCAATTAATTTTGTTATGGCGGCGGCAAATCTTGGCAATTTTGGTGCTTCTGAAGGACGGACGTTTTCTAAATGATACGGGGCGGACACCAAAGCGATAAACAAACGTTAATCGCGGAAGAACGCATCACATCTTTGACTTAACTTCCTTAAGTGGGCAGCTTCGCCAACTTAGAGAAGTTAAATTCAGTGGCGGCTAAAATAAATCTATGACCCTTTAGAAGAAGGAGGGTCTATAGGACCCACCACATCCGTGCCCCAGCCCTCAAATGGCCAAGAAAGCAAACAGTAGGGTCAACGGATTTAGGGGTTTGGTGAATCACAGTGCCGTAATTTTGACACGGTTGGCACCTTTTTAGCATGCTCCATGCAATCTCGGTCATCGTAGGCCAGTAGTAGCCCAAGGCGTTTAATTCTGCCTTTCATTTTAGGTCCGGACTGATGAGCACCACAAAGCCATTCATGTATCTCGCTCATGACTCTATAGCCTTGCTCTTTATTAGCAATCTTCAAACCACATCTGGTTCAAAAGAGCGTCGATACAAAGTTTCTTACATTAGGCCGAATGATAAGGCTCTCTTTCTAATTTGAGCAGCGAGAGGACTATCATCTGGGAGCCTACCATGCTTTAAATATTCTATGAAGGAGTTCTCTCCAGTCTGACTCCTCATAAAAGCAAGACTGTGAGGGTCTTGATCAGGGGAGGACAAAGTCTGCGGGGCACAGAGCTTGCGATACTGGACAGAAATTAGAAACTGGGTTTTCCAGTAGGGTCAGCTAAACTCCTTGCTTAACTTGGCCAATGGATCTGCTTTTCCATTTTCAGATCTTAGGTATTTTTGCCAAAGTTACTTCAGGTATTAAGCATAGGAGCTCCATTGCTTATTTGTGATTATGGAATGAGCTCAGGCTTAATACTTTCGTAGACTCCAGCTACTTGATTGATTATCAGTGGAGTCTCCAAAGATCTTCACCCGCGTAAGACTCATCTGAATGGCCAAACTCTAATCTCAAAATCAGAGCTCGTTACTCAAGCTTCATTATTGGTACGAGGTTCTGATAAACTAATAGGGTAACCGTAGAGTGTGGACCATCAGGGGACACAAAAATCAGCCTAATCCTACCCTAACTGTAGAGTTTTATTTGGGACATTAAGTTTTATTGGAATGAGCACGTTCAAAAGAAAAACTTCCCAAGTAGGGGATCCTGTTCATCCACACTCATAATTGATTCATCAGGTAGATCATCATTAAGTGGAATCAGCAGGAATCGGGTGATCAGCCAAAAAGTCACCTAGAGCCTGTCCTTTGACGGCCCGCTGGGGACCAAACGGTAATATCAAATTGCAGTAATATCATTGACCACCTGCTAGACGACCTGAAAGGTCGGACGGATCATCAAGTACTGCAATGGGTTGCTCGAGAGATTCAAATTAATCTTATGTGTAGCATATAATGCCTAAAGCTTCTGTACCGCGAAGATCAAAGCTAAACATTGCTTTTTCCATCGCTGGGTACTTAAGTCGCAGGAATCAAATCGTCGCTAAGGTAGTACAAGCATTCTCCTTTGCCTTCCTCATCTCGTTGAGCCAACAATGCACCTAAAAGACTCATCCAGGGCCGTAGTGTAGAGAATCAACGGTCAGCCTGGGATCGGTGCAGCTAAAACAGGGGGTTTCATCAAGTAGCGCTTTATACTCTCAAAGGCCTCCTGACAAACGCTCATCCCAACGGAATCGGGCATCCTTCTTCACTAGTGCAGAGAAGGGATGACACCTTCAGAAAGGTTGGAGATAAATCTCCGCAAGAAAGCAAGTCTTCCCTGAAATTGACCTCAAACTGGGTTAAGAACTCTTAGTGGTTTTAAGTCTACTATTGGCCCTTGATCATAGAGGGATCTATCTCAATGCCACGGAACGAACTATAAACCCCTAAGAAACTTTCCGCACTAACTCCAAATGCGCATTTTAAAGGATTCATCTTTAAATCAAACTTTGCGCAGGGCGTTCAAAAACGATTCGCCAAGATCTTTGAGGTGATCCTTCGCAGACCTTGCTTTTGACGACCAAATCATCCACATAGCATTTCAACCTGTCATGTATTCATCTTCATCGAAGATGACAAGTCATGGACGTTGATAGGTGGCCCCAGCTGTTCTTGAGACCAAGGGCACACCTTGTAACCAAAAGACAACCTATAGGTGTACGAATGCAGTGAATTTTCTCAATCCTCCAGGGTCCATCTTTATCTGATTGTAACCAGATGAAACCATCCATGAATGAGAAGATGCCTAAATGTACGATGCTATATCCACCATAAGGCTCAGGAATGGAAGAGGAAAATCATCCTTTGGACATGGCCTTATTAGATCACGAAAGTCGATACAGACACGAATTTGCCCAGCTTCTTCTTCCGGACTGAACACATTGGGCAAAGCCAAGTGGGGTACTTCTCTTCCCTAATTGAAACAGCTTTTTTCTTTTTTCTTTTTCTTTTTTTTTTATGAGCTTCTTGTCTCAGCCGATCACCTGTTTTCAATTTCCAACTCATTCCTACGAGGTGCTTTGTTTAACAGGGACTGCATCAGGCTAATGGCTAACTTATGGACTGCTAACTTCTGGATTGTAGACCCAGGCATCTCAGTGTAGTTCCAGGCAAAGCAGTCTCTTAAATTCTGACAATAAACTTGATGTATTGCTTGAGCCTCTGAATCAGACAGTAGGGTTACTATAAAGATCGGCCTAGGATCTGATTCAGTGCCTAAGTTTTTCTCACACAGTTCATCCATGGGCAAAAAGTGACGCCAATCTTCGAACTCTTGTGGAGCATCAAGTATGTCATCTTCCTCACCAATCCGGTCTCCTTCGTCGGCAAGAGAAACAAACCGGATAAGTGTGGGAAATGGCACGAATGCTGGCCACTAGACTGATTGATCCATATAACCTATGCCTCCCTAGGACCCTTGGGGAAATCAGTTCGCCAGACTCGGGCCTGCTGTTAGAGCTTGTTCATCGGGCAAGTGGAACGGACTAGGACTCGCTCAAAAGGCTCTCTACAGTAGGTGAAAAAGTAACGAGGGGCACCTCTTGATCTCTAATCCATAAAACAAATTAAAACGGTCTCCTCTAGATCTTGTTTCACAAGACCCAGTGGGCCACCTACACTACGGGATACAGAAGGGCGCTTCCTCAGATCGTGCCGGTTGAAAAAGTCTCACAAGTGAAGTATGGGATTATGACTATTCCCATACTGGATGTCATCCATCAACCATAGGGGTGTTAAAAGTTCTTCGACTGGAATCCCAACATTCCTATTCCCGCGTACCTGAGTGGGAAGGTTGTCTGAATAATAGTCTGAGTCGGAAGTCTTCTTCCTCTGTCTGAAGCTTTAAATCAATTAAACCAGTCCACCCTCAGGTATCAAGTGGCTTTAAAAAGGTAGGCCGTTGAATCATAGCCGACGGATTGTGGGAGTGGTGAAGTGATTTGGACGCTGAAGGAATATCGGATCATTTCACGTTGGAAGAGTCGGACTCTACAATCAAAGAAGAAGTGAAAAGGTGTGGAGGAGGGAGTCCGAGTGTCGTGTCCGCGGCTCACGGATCGAAACTCTACCTCTAACCCCTACCTCGTCCTCCCCTACCTTCACTAGGGGACCCTCGTGCCTCACTGCAAATTAAGGAGGGATTTCTTCATCAGAATGGGCAGTTGGAAACACCTGGCTCAAAATACTAACCTTGATGGGACCCTGTACTGGTGGATTGTACAGGACCCTGTGCAGGTGACGCGCAAGGACCCTGTACGGCAGTATCAGGCATCACGGTGACTGAGTGGTGGAGCTCTACTAATCCTTCGAGCGTACATAGATACTCGCATCATCGTAGATAGAAATTTCATGCACGGAAAAGGGCTGGTAATCTCCAGGGAATGGTATACTCGACATCATTCCTCAGGAACTTCATTACATGGTGCAAGGTAGAGGGCACCATTCCCATACTCATGGATCCAAGGCCTCCTAAGAGAGCCCTGTATGAAGTATCAGCCTCAATCACATGAAACTTTGCCTATGTTAGAAAACTTCCAAACTCAGCGGCAGGGTGATAGACCCTAAAGCTCGCTGGCCTTGGTCGTTTGAAGCCTTTCACAATAATCTTATCAGAAGTAAGCTTCAAGATGACCGAGGAAGGTTCTTTAAAAGTTTTCATGCTGTCAAAATGTTATACTGGAAGCCCCTTGGTCAATGAGGAAACCCTGTTCACCTCAAAAAAACCATTGACTCTCCCAGCAGTGACATACAAAGGACGATTGTGCTCAGGGTCCCCTTAACAAAAAGGTCACGGACTAGAGAAGTAATGCATGGCGTGTTGTTATAAAATGCCATGCCCCATTATCAGGTCAGAAATAAGAATGCTTGATTAGTTTCTGGTTCAAGCAAAGGCTTTTACCAGTTGTCTCTCTCAAGTAGTTGACAACTCAAAGCATCATAGACCACTAAAGAAGAGAAGAAATTTTTCCTTAGATGTGCCAACACATTATAATACAACTTCCAGCTGAGGGCTTTTCCCTTTTTCCTTAGGCTGCTCCTGGGAGGAAGGGATTAGGATCATCCTGCTGGGTAATGATATTTCTTTATCTTTTGTTTTTAGCCAACCGGTGGAAGAACTTTCCCTGAAACGCAAATGACTCCTGTAATTTTGAGTCATCCTCAACATTGAGATTCCTTTGTTTCAGGGGGTCGTGGCAGGTGTTGGTTCTAAGGCAAGTACTGGATGGGGTCCTCGGACTTTCATCATCTGAATTCCGATGTAACATCCACCTCTGGAATTGCAAAAACAGGTCTTCATCAGACTCAAACTCATCATTAGAATCATCCATATATAAAAAATATATACTGAGAAGAGCGAGTGCTGGAAGAAGAAGAACTAGGAGTAACAGTAGAGACGTAAAAGTAAAAAGGCACAGAAGACCAAAAGTTCTCAGAATCGTCTTCTATTTTTATTTCCTCATTTAAATGAAGGAGAACAAAGTCCTTCAGCGTAAGTGCTGGAAGAAAACCCTGTCTTCCCCTCTGCAGTTTACAACATACTTTTCTTTTTCAATTACATTTTTTATTACATCCAGAAGAGAAGAAAGATAGAAGAGGAAAAATTGTACTTTTTCTAGGCACGACGATTTTACCACTATAAGGACTAACTTTTCTTCTTCTGGATGTAATAAAAAAATGTTATGAAAAAGGAAAAATAATAGAGTGAACGTACAAGAGAAGGAGGTGCAATGGAAGAGCCAGTGGTAACTTGCAGCCCTAGCAACTGTGACTTCATGCCTGAGTGGCACTAACTCTACAACTGACCTCTGAGCCTGAACTGCTCTGTCTATCATCTCCTGGTCTTCCTGGAAAGTGAGATCTGTCATCATCCTCAAAAACCATGGGTAAAGCTGCTAGTAGTTGCCTTGAGCATCACTCTGACCAATCACTGGGCTGGAGACTAGGCTGAACGTCTTGACGGGGGTCTTGCCCTTGGGCTGCAACTAAGAATCACTATCCTTGAAGGCGTATCTGTCCTGTGATCATCAGTCTCTCTTACTCTGTCCTTGAAAGACATAACAGTCTTCCAACACATGTCCGACATGTCTGTGGTAAGCGACAAGTAAAGGGGTGCTCAGTCTGACAAATCCCCTCTGCTCTAACTGCTCTCAGGGAATACCAAACAGGTTGTTCTTAGTAAGGAATCTAAAAATTTTCTTCACACTCTCCCTCTTAAGATATTTCCTTTCTAAGCTTCTCCTGCTAGGTACTGCTGACTCTCTGGAGTCCTGCGGGAGCGTCACTGGGCTTGTTCCCCCTGGCTGGTCAACTGAGTAAGACTTGCTGAGCTTGAGAGTTTGCTGACTAGCTGGTCGTGGCTTGCTGGGGTTACTGAAGTTGACTAAGGCTTCTGCCCTATCGTTGGATTCCCTGAAGTACTGTGAAACCCTCCTCCTCTCCTAGGGGAGGTGCCCCTGAAAACTCCTGCTGCTGAGGTCTGCGCGAAGGCCTGACTCTCAACCTTAGGAGGGACTGCAGTGGGTATGCTGTCCTGTAGGCTGGTCACCTTTGGTGAGGAGCTTCTGAAAAAGGTTCTAATGGTTGGAACCCTCAGTATGGTGCTATCGGGACATCTATTGTTCTTTCAACAAATCTCAACTGCATGCTGCTCCTGTAACTGTGGCTCGCATTGCCAAACTGAGTATTCCTCCACCTGACTATGTAATTGTGAGACTCTCTCTGGCGACGCTGCCTGGTCACCACTAAGCTCTCCCACTGTAAAACTCTGTGCTCTGTGCTAACAAACCCTTGCACAAACAGCTCTGCTCCAAAACTCTGCAAAGGTCCTGGACTGAGTCGTTGGGGAGGTCGGGCTACCAAGCAAACGCCACCCCCGCCAAGCTGCTGCAGAACAACCTCAACATCAGTGATCACTTCCCTCCTATTATGCAACATTATGCTCGGTACTGAGCCAACATGCTGCCTCGGGTTCCCAAACCCCGTTCAAAAACTCTGGAACCAGAGGGATGAAACCAGGGGGTAAGGCTCTGCTCGACTCCTAACTGGGTTAAGGACGCCCCCTGCTGACTGACTCATTCCAGTCTTTCCTGGAGGAAATGGCCCTGCTCGACCTTACTGGGCCAATCAAATCCTGGATCTGACCTGCTGACATCGAAGCTGGCTGACTTCTGACTGAAGTGTGTAAGAATACTGTGGTGGTGCTGGGGACTACTCTGGACCCGTTCCCACTCCCACGGGTCTACTGTAGCAGGTGGACTACTGGCTGACTCTCTTGAGGTATGTAAGCTGCCACACCTATCACCTGAGGCATCGCCCCCAGAGTGTTCAACTGTGCTATCAATGGCTACCATGGCTCTGGCCATCTCTGCCATCTGTCGTCTGCAAGTGTTTAGAAACGGTTAGCATCCGTGTTCAACTGGACCTGGAGACCACCCACCTCGGGGTCTCCTGCTTCGCCTGGTCCTCGGGCTCTCTCTTCATCCGAAGTGACCTTCGTTCGGGTTAAACCACACATAACCGGTAAACTGGTACCTCTCCTTCCAAACTCATTGTTCAGTGTGTCATCATTTCAAGAAATGTTGTTGGAGGGCTGCTATGTACGGGGACTCATTTAGGGGAACCAATCCTGTGAGGCTACGGACTGACTCTATCTCAACTCTCTCTGGAATCCCTCTGGAGTAGGTGTCACCTCCTCAATCGCACATCATCGGGGACTGCCTCTTGCCTCAGAAGTAAACTGTTATGTCCATCAAAATTCATTCTACATCGTCAAACTGCTCTTGTATCTTGACGTGGCGCTAGTCTCTACTGGCTCAACTGGTCGACAAGGTGTGTCCGCCTGCCGACGCCTTCAAACCACCTCCTACGGTGGGGTGCTGGCACGGGCAACTGGCTGGCTCTGCGACTTGCAAACCTCTGAACTGAACTGAGCTGGGCAGGTTCTCCGCATGCTATCTCCGTCCTCGACGACGTGGGCGTCGTGCTGCAGCAGGGTAACCGCCGGGTCGGACTACTGGGAACTGTGTCTGCAGGACTGCCTGAACTGTCTGTCCCCTCTTGCCAACTGTAAAGTCTCCTGCAGGTCTGTCCTCGCAACTGAAAGGTATTGGCCCGAGAAATCTGACGGAGTATCTGTCTGCCGATCGACAGGAACCCCTACCATTCTGCTAGGTGACGATGTTCGAATTCCCTGGGTGAGGGCTCGGAACAGCAGCGTCCCTAGGATCCAGCACGGGGTTAGGGTAGTGGTAACAGGGAGGAGCCGCGCAATGCCGGGCAACGTCCTCCCTCGTCCCACTATGTGTCAACGAGGAAAAGCGTCCTCCCCCTGAACTGCCTCATCTCGGAGCCAACTACTCAACCTCTGGAAACTGCGCACAAACTGTACTCGTCGTGGCCCTCCGCTGCCCTGGGAGCCACTGTCCTCTCAAACTAGCTCCTGGTGAGCTATGGCATCAGCCATCTTGCTGCCTCTCTGCCTCTGACGCAGCTAAACAAGTCTCCTGTTCCTAATTTCTCCCCCCCCCCCCCCCCCCCTTTCTCCTTCCCTTGCCCTTCTCCAATGGCCGGAGGTGGAAGAGAAGGAACATCAGAACCGAACAGGGAAACAAACGGAAAGTATCGGGGTCTGCCCAAAACACCTCGGCGGTGAGAAAGTCGGGCGAAAAACAGAACCACCCAGTGGAAGGCGAAGGAGAACCTCGGTCTGGGCAACCCCTCTTCCTAGTGGGAGTGGGAGGTGGGAACTCGACAATGACGGGGTGCTTCCGCATTGGAACAACGGGGAGCAACAGTAAGTAGCAGGCTGCCGGCGCTGAGGCGGGCCGGAGCAACCTGTGCTGCAGGGAGCGGCAGGCACTGGGCGCCGGACCGCTGGACGAAACGGTGGGCGGGGGGGGGGGGAACTACAAACAGGCTGCCGACGCTGAGGGGCCGGGGGGCAACTGTGCAGCAGGAGCGGACAGCACTGGACGGCCTACCGCTGGGAACAGCAAGTGGCCTAGGCACTGGTCGCCTAGCCACAGGGCCACTGCTGCGCTAAGGAACAGGAACGGGACGTGGTGCTCGGACTGGGCGCCGAGCAAGCAGGACGTCCAAAACGCGCGCATGGCTGCGCAGTCCTCTCCTCTAAGGAGGAGAGAATGCAAGCAGCCTCCGCCCTGGGGTCGCCCGCCAAGAGTGACAAAAGCCGAGGTAGTGAAGAACCAAAGTGATCCTCCCACTGGTTGACTAGCGAGCAGGACTCAAGGGAGAGTCACCCGCGTCCGAACCAAGGCAAAAGTAACGTAAAGGTACGAAGGAAGCCATGGCACTGCTGCAAGAAAAGAACAGTGAAAAGGTCGTAAGACTGTAAATCAAATAAATGGAACGAGTAAGAATTGATAGGATAGATAGGGAATAGATAAAGGGACGGAATAGCCTGCAGGCTGGAAGAAGTAGAGTTAGGGAAGAAAACCCTAGCTAAAGGGAAAGAACCTAACTAAGGAGAGACCCTAAACTAAGAGTGGGACGACCTAATCTAAGGAGTACCAAGTCCCGGAGTACACACAAGAAAAGATAATATATAATCCAAAGATGGAGAGAGAACTGTCCCCCGTTGGTCGCCAGAACCTGTGGGGCCTCCCGAAGTAGCACCGCTTCGCGGGGTTGAATGCCAGAGGGTACGGCCGCACTATCCCGTAGGACAAAACGATCGTAGGCCTCTTACGCTCGACACGAACGGGTCGAATGGGAGGGCAGATTGGACAGCGCATACGACTGAACCATTGGGATAGATGCTGTCCGCCAGCACACCCCGTATGGGGGTAACAATTACACGACCTAGTCACGGGTTTCCCCCACTCGATCTAGAGATCGAGTGGGTAAAAGTAGATTGTGGGGCCAAGTTTGCCCACGGGCGCAAGCCCCATGGTTTAATTACAATCCCGGGCCGAGAAGCTCGAGGAAGACTCTCGATTAAGGATCATACGATTATCTTTTCCAAATTGGGATTTAGCACGAGGGTATAGACTAGGAAAATCCTAACTCAAAGGAAAGAAAGTCTCAAGAAGACTCATCAAACATGCGTGGCTTCATTACCAAGCATTCTGGAGGCTCTAGGGTACTAAACAGAAAAAACTGCGAGAGAAAATAAATCAAGCACCGATCACAGCCGTGAGAGAAGAGATGACGGTGGCGTCATCCTGTGAACGCGGAAATAGGATTTAGGGTCCCTTTGAAAAGAAGGGACACTACCTACGTTTAAGGCATACTACGAGACCGAATGTGTTGCCGCGAATCCTAAATCTAGTTTGGACCTTAGTGTTCAACACACACTAAGACCCAAGTGTCCTAGCTAATGCTATGCAAAACCTTGGACTTACCCCGGCCTGGAATTGGGGGAGCCACTGCTACAACCTAATCGCTTTAAAACCCATGCTTTTTTTTTCAGGGGGTCATTTATGATAGATGGGGTGGGTGGTACAGTTCTTTAAAATAGGACCGACATCTAAAAGAATTTCCTAAGTGGTCCTGGATTTATGGGGGTTAATCTCTTAGCTAATGCAATTAAAATTTTAATTAAATTGAATTTCAATGCAATGCCATTGCTAGTTGAAATGTCAGCTCTATGAATGCTATAGAAACTTAAAAACAGGCTTATAGAGAAATAATTTTTTTTTTGAAAAGGACTGGGTCTCCCTAGGGTCCGGGCACTCATCCTCATTAGGCCAGATTATCCAGACTTCAACCCGCAGGCAGGGAGATGTCTTTATAACAAGGAAAGGAAAGAGCAGTAATATGCATTGCGACCCCGGCGGGCTCGGCAATTCCCTAGTTTCGTTAAAGTTTCTATGTTATTTAGAAAACTTAAAATTTTAGAATAGTTATGAGTTTACGAAAAATTTTTGTAGTCCTTAAAAGAGCCTAACGAAAATCCAGGCGGAAAACAAAAACGGCATGCAAGAAAGAAACCTAAGAAAAAGCAGGCAATTTCTACTGCTGCAATCAGGTAAACACATCAATATGAAATCAAAACTAATCAAGTTAAATGTCCATAGGCCAACTGCCCTTATTACAACCCAGGTATGCAGAAAGTAAAGTGCCGGGCACCACTGCCAACAAACCCGGATTTCTAAAAGCCTGATGGACAGACGCCAAACAACTTTGAGTGGGATATTTGGGTCTTCAATCTTAGGCTTTCTGGATATCTTCTCCCTGGACTTCTTGGATCTCTCCTCTTGGACTCTTGGATCTCTCCTTCCTTAGACTCCTTGGATCCTGTCGTGGCTTGAATATCCAAACGAAGAGACAATTTCCCCCAGTATTAGGGTATGCCTTTTCTGCTTTGGATATCTAAAGCCATTCCGCTCGATCTTCAAATGAAAGAAGACTCTCCCCTTTAGGGATGCCTTCTCTTTTGGAATCCGAGCTGGATTAAGAAATTCCCGACTCAGAAGTTGTTTTCACAACTCTTTAACAATTATTTACAAATTTTTACAATTAATTGAAAGCAGTAAATCTAAGAATCCCGCGAAGGTTATCTAAATAAAAATCCCAAGCAGTTTATATAAAAAATGAAAATGCTAACACCAGTGACCCTGTGCCAAGCATGCTTCTTAATTTTGAGGCTAAGCAGCTCCATCTGAGCAGTTATAATAAATTTAATAATTTTAGCCCTCATTTCATTTTAGGGGAGCTGACCAAGCACCTGCATAAAAACATTATTAGAAATTATTATGAATGCTCCCCCCTTTTTTATTAGGCATTGAGCATGGGACACCTGCACGGCAAGAAACAGTTATATATAGCGCTCCTAACCTATGGAGTCTAACGCTCATCACATCACAGATACAGAAAAAAGTAAGCCAACACACCAACAATTTCAAACCAGCATCAATGAAATCCACGGAAAGGCTCCGGGCACACAGCAGAATAAAGAAACCCATGCTGGTTCTCTAACCTGCTCTAGAAGTGTTGCCCTAGACGCAAACAATTCTATGTGTGTTGTAAGGCGTTTGTTGTGGTTTTGGATAGATCCCAAAGTAGGATAGTTAAGTTAAAGTTACGTAAGATTCAGGTTTGTTTGGGTGTCTGAAAAGCATGTAATTTGTTGAAGTTCAAACTATTAGTAATTTAGGTGTATTTAATTATTTCAGTTTGTTGATCAATTTTACAGAGCTGAGAGTATCTTCATTTATCTTTAAAGTTCATAGTTGTCATTTATGTCCAATTTTGAAAGTTCTAGGGTCCTCCTAGGAACTAATGGACTAAGCGGTTTCCAAAAAGGTCACTATGGGAAAAAGGGCTTAATGTCTAGATTCTCTAACATCTTAGGAAAATTACTAGAACCTTAATACCGAGTATTAGACAGACGTTAGAGCTTGAAATGGAGGTTTCTAGTCCAAAGTTATGAAATTTCCTTAAGTCTTCGGTGCCTAAATGCCATAGACTAGGTTGACGCAAAAAGTGACTTTCTTATCTAAGCGCATTTCTGGAAACCTAAAATTTTACATTAAATACTAGGCCCTAATTTGGAGCGTAATAGCCAAGTGAGTTTACCTAATTGGGAGTTTTCTACAATTAGTATGGGATTTCTAAAGGTTCGGAGGTATTTATGAATTTTCTAAATTTTTCCTACTATAAATAGCCT
Source organism: Dendrobium catenatum (assembly GCF_001605985.2). NCBI lineage: Eukaryota > Viridiplantae > Streptophyta > Magnoliopsida > Asparagales > Orchidaceae > Dendrobium > Dendrobium catenatum. The sequence continues at coordinate 29,381 of NW_021318576.1, read as the reverse complement.
TTTTATTGTTTTTGCTCCAAATCAGCTCCAAACTGATTGGAATCACTCCCAAAGGTCCAGTTGTTAAATGACCAGAAAAAGTGTTCCCAAGTATTGCGATGAAGATTTGGGATTTTTTTGAATAAATTTTAAATGAATTATTAGTGGGGTAATCGGTAATTTCCACCTATGCGTCAAATTAGGTGTCAACCTGGAGCGCAAAACTAGGGACTCTCCTATTATCTCAAGGTCATTGGATCAGATTCTGGTCAGTTTGAGGTTTCATGGGTAATTTTTTTGCCTAAGTGTTGTATTTATATGTAATTTTCGGAAAGTCTCGTGGGCCTTAATTATGCCAGTTAATTAGTGTTAGTTAGCTAATGGGCTTATGATAAAAGCTCCTAAAAATTCCTAGAAAAAATTCAGTGATGTTTTTAGATGTCACTAAGTTTAGTGTTGTAGTTTCTCATGTCGTTTGGGGATCTATCCTAGTATCTCTAGAAAACTCTAATGTTCGCTAGACGCGTATGTTTAGTCCTTTAATTTTTTTGTCCTTAGGGTGTCACTACGTTAGTAGGGTTTGAAGAAGTGGTTGTTTTGTCTAACCCTCAATTGGAAATATAGATGCATGGGAGTACAAAAAATGAAAATAACACACATGTCCTTAGAATCTAGAGACGCCCTAGCAAGTGCTCGTGGTGCAATCCTATACATGCATTCTACGAAAAAGTAAAAATAAGACAGACCCTAAAGACACAGGATTAGTGAATGATTGGGACTCAACCATTCACTAACCCACTCCCCTCATGATTGCTCTTCACACATTACAGCAATCCATGTCTACAATATTTCATGAGATTAGTCGAGTCTCCCAAATAGATTTATGTATAAGTATTTAAAAAGTTTAAAATACTCATAAATATAAAATAAATATTTTGGAAAAATAAAATAATTGAAAAATTACCAATCCTATATTACATAAGTTATAGGAGACAACCAGCTGAACCACAATCGATTGTTCAAACATTTGAAAATTAGGATTTAGTTCTGAAAAAGTAATGAATATATAGTTAATTTAAATAATATGTTAAAATAAGAATGCTCCAAGATATTAAAACAGAAATAGTAAACAGCCAAAAGTAAGGCTTGGAAAGTGTTCCAAAATATTAAGATTAGCTCGCTTTGCTGAAAAGATTCAGGGGTTAACGTCCAAAAGTCGCACTTTAAATACAGCGAAGATAGAATTTCCGAGTTTTAAATAAAATTAAAATAAATATTTTTAAAGAGTTATAGTTTTGCTGTTTTGAAAATAACAGCAAGAATACAGAACAAAATTTTCATTGGAATAGTTTGTTAAAATGTGCAGCAATCTCAAAGAGTACACTACAAACAAGGTGTTGTGCGTCGACAAGAGGATTTAAAGCGACAAAGTTATGTAATTTCAAATTTGAATACGATTAACTAATTAATTTTAAAATAATGCTATTTGCTGTTTGAAAATAACTGCACACAGACCAAAATTTTCAAATAAAACCAATTCCAGAATATGCAGAATCCAAAATACATTCAAAACGAGGTGCTGTGCGTCGACAGCGGATTTAAAACAAGAAAGATACGATTTTTGTAAGATTAACTATAATAAATAGGTTTAAAATCATTTAAAAATTAAAGTAAATATAAAAAAAAATAATTTATTAAAACTAATTATTAGAAGTAATATAAAATAATACTTTAATATTTCTGAAACTAAAGGTGATTTGAAAAATGTATAATATTAGTAATATTTTAGATAATTTAACTAATTAAAGTAATTAAAATAATATTTAACTATTGAAAATACATTTTTATATTCAAATAAATATAATAATAGTAATAATAATAATAAACAAATACAAAACAGTAAAGGAAAGCTTAATCAT
>NW_021318576.1:7876-22636 GCF_001605985.2 Dendrobium catenatum | reverse complement strand
TTTAGAAAAAGCATATGATAAAGTTCCAAGAGAAGTGCTATGGAGAGTTCTTGAAAAGAAAGGAGTCAATAATGATTATATTTCAAATCAATATTAAAGATATGTAATGCAGGAGCTATTACTTGTGTCAAACACCAGGTGGATTGACCAAGTATTCCCTATTTCGGTTGTGGGGTTACATCAAGGATCAGCCTTAAAGCCATATCTTTTTGCTTTAGTCTGGATGTTCTCACTAGACAATTTGCAAGAGGATGTACCTTGGTGTATGCTTTTTGTTGATGATATTCTTTCTTGTTGATAAGGACTAGAGAGGGAGTTGAGGTAAACTTAAATTATGGAGGTCAACCTTAGAGTCTAAAAGGTTTTCGCTTGAGTAAGATTAAAACGGAATATATGGAGTGTAATTTTAGTAGTAATAGACATAGTGAGGGGATTTTGACTTTGGCGATCAAGTCATTATGAAGAGTACACGTTTTAAGATATCTTGGATCTATTGTTCAGAGTGATGGTGAAAATAGTGGGGATAATTATCAGCAGAATTCAAGTTGGATGGTTTGAAGTAGAGGGAATGCATCGGGCTTAGTTATGTGATAGAAATGTACCCTCAAACTTAAGGGAAAATTCCTATAAGATGGTAGTGAGGCCTGAATGCTTTAGTGGTGCCGAATGTTGGCCTTTAAAAGAGAGCATAATACTAAGTTAAGTGTGGCAGAGATGAGGATGCTCAGGTGGATGAGTGGCTTTACCCTTAGAGATAGGATACGAAATGAGCATATACATGAAAGGTTGGAGTGCTCCAGTAGAAGATAAGATTGGAGAAAAAGTCGCCTTAGATGGTTTGGTCACATAAAACGGCGGCCTTGTGATGAGCCGGTTAGGAAAGAGTAGAGCTATTAGATTGACTTATGGTTAGAAAGGTAGGGGTAGACCTAGCAAAAAACTTGTTAGAAAATATTAGGAATGACCTTTCTTTATTAATTTAAACGGATTTGACTTTTAATAGGACACAATGAGAAAAAGGATTCATGTAGCCGACCCCACGTAGTGGTGATATAGGGCTTGATGTTGTTATTGTATCATCATTATGATATGTCATATCGTATAGTATGAATAGTTATGAAAAAATTCCTATTCATCTGGACAAAATGTTCCTCATAATTTTGTACTAGGGAAAGGCATTTGTACAAAATCTAAATCTTCCATTTGAACAATTCAAAAAAAAATTTAGCTATGTCTTATATGGCAAAAATGGGTTCCCAATTATTTTCATACTTTTAGACGTTGTTTGTACGAACTCCAGATTGTCTTGGGACAAACAATTCAAAAATTTATTATATTCATACAGACAAAAATTTCACATCATTTTCATACTCTGGAAATTATATGTAAGAAGTCAAAAAATTCTCCGTCCAATGCTTTGATTAACTAGATATTGAGGAAATAACTAAACAAATTATCCCATACAATTGAAATCGTATAATACGATTAGTTTAAAAATTTATAAATTTTAACACTCACCTAGTGTGTGTTCTACTATTACTCATTACAAATCACATACTCTCTCAAACTCATAAAAATATAAAAAATATATACTCCAATTATAATGAACCTATACAAATTTGGAAACTTGATTTTTCAATATTTGGAGGTATGATTTTCTAAAATATTAATACACGAAGACAAATAATAAAATAATTTATCCAAATATATTGTTAGGAGAAACAGTAATCAAAATAATAATATTAGAATCTAAAAACACATGATATGAAAACATAGTTATGAAAACTAAGTTGCAACATGAGGAAATAAAACTAACTTGAAAAATTCAAAACAATAATATTTTTCATTATAAAAAAGAGAGAGATTGTTATAATTCGGGATCCAAGCTTAGGATTTTATGATAAAAAATATATTACATTGCTATTTTTTATTTCTTCTAGTAGCTATTATTGCATACCTTTCATGTGTGCACTAAACATTTTAGGTATACCTGTACCACTGAGCACAAAGGATCGACTCATACTAGGTAAATAGATTTGATATTTTTGAAAAGTTTTATTGTTTATTATTTATTTTTTATATTTACTAAGTCAAATGTCGCATGCAAAAAGGTATATGCTAACTTAAGTGATCATGCATACACACATTACGGAGGCAAAATTAAATTTTTTTAAATTTATAATGGTGTTCATAATGTTAACAATATTAATGGTATTGTTAATCTGGAATAAATAAAATTAATTAAAATATTTAATTAAGATAATTTAAATTTGGAACTAATCATCAAATGAATCCAAATTATTACAGGATGATTAATAGGATATTAAGAATAATGTTGCCATCATAAATTAGAAATATTTTGAAATTCAAAAAATAGAACTAATCGTATTGTTACAATTACGATAGTTCCGACAATGTAGCTAAATTTTACCTAATTTAAATTTATAATTAAGTAATCAAATATGGATTAATTGAGAGTTCATATCATATCCGTATGATGTCTTATTCGTGATATACAATCAAATTGTTATCGGGACAATATTGAAACTAAACAGCCATTGTACGAGATAAAAATTGTTATTACGATTGGAAAATCATACTGTACAAGGCCATGATATCGTAACTAAGATGATTAGTTCAAATATTTAAACTAAATGTTATAGACTCTTATTCATCATACAGTACTAACATGAATGTATTGATTAATTATACTATACAATCTCATATCATAATTAATATGATAAAAAAAAAACTAATGTGAAAAATTAGACCTTTTCAGAAGCCTTGCATTTAACTTTTGCAAGAAGACTCTAAGGGTCTTTTGGCTATTGAGAGAATTTTGTGTGAGAGTTTTCCCTCTTGAGAGATCATTGGAGCTTTGAGATGAAGAGGGGGGAGAAGGTGAGTATGAGGGAGAAAGTATATGAGGGAATTACACATAGTTGCTCCAAGTAAACTTTACCTAAGTTTTCGTATTTTTCATTTATCTTAATGGAAGCCCAAAAGGGAAAAGTCTTCAAAGGCCCAAGATTGTAGGTTCCCTTCCTTAAACATGAAGGTGAAAAGGATTTTTAGGTTCTTTACCTCACTAGAGGGTGAAAGGTTCTAGGTTCTCTACTTCATAGAAGGGTAAAAGAAATTCAGCTTCTCAGCAGCATTATAAGAAGGGTGGAGAATGAATTTTGTAGGGCTTCTCCAGCTTCCCTGCATAGGCCTAAAAGGAGAGTCACTAAAGGTTTAATTTAATTTACCCAGAGAATAAGGACCATGGGGAGTAGACAATTGGTCAAGGTTGATCAAACAACTATAAACATTGATTGGTGTGCTCAATTTTGTTTTTTAGTACTTTTTATTTTTTGCATTTTAATTTCTATAATATTATCTTCTTGTTAAAATATGAGATAACTTTATTGTGATTATTTTGGGATGGATTTTTGTGAGCAAAGGAAAAATAAAAATAAAAAAAAGAAAACAAAAATATTTTATGTTCATTTTTTATAAAAATAAAAAAATAAATAAATTTTAATTTGGGTTCATTAATATTTTCTTTCACTTGTAATTTTTGTTAACATCATTCATAAAAAAAATGTTCTTAAAAAAAATTAAATAATATTTACTTCCCTTCTTTGTGTGCCTAAGGTAAGTTCAACAAAATTTAAAAGTCTGTTTTTGAACTTTCAACATAGACAAAGGAGATATTGAATGGTTTAATTTCTAAAAAACATCTAAAACCTAGAGAAATTGTCTATCCAGGATTATGCTTGAAATTAAACCTTTGGGGAAGGTGGTGGTGGCCTCTCTAGAACCTTCTGAATGGGTTTAATCAAATTCTTTAATAGGCTTAGGTTGCTTTCCTTAGGCTGAATTAGTCCGCTATAGGTTGTTGACCTTGAAAATTTTGTCATCTCACTGGGTCCCATGGATTGAGTTGACTAGGTCAACCAACCCTTAATGGGTCAATTTTGACCCATTAAGCCCATTAGAGCAAATCGATTTAAATCAAAATTAAAAAACCTCTTCATGGCCCAATAACCGTCATCCTATTGACCCTCTGACGATTTGACCAAGTCAATCGTTTTGATTGGTCAAATCAAGCTTAAATAGGTTTAAATAGCTATTTAGGCCTAATTAAGAGTCATTAATGGGAAATTAAAGCCTCCAATTGGATTTGAATTTGAAACACGGCTGGGAAGTCTTGATTTTCCTCACAAATAGTCTCCTCAATCGATCCTAGTCGCTGATCACATGATTAAGGAGTCTTAATAGAAGAAAATAGGTTATTTTTGGATCTTTTTCCTCTTGCCGAGCTCTAGACCTCTAGGCCCTGAGACTTTGTGAGAGGATCCCATACCCTTCCCACTTTTCTCGTTAGGAAGCCCAGACCGCCTCGAGCGCCGCGACGTCTAACTCCGGTGAAACCGAACCCATTTTCCCGTTCCAGGAACGAATCCCGGTCGATCCTAGCGTGTTTTGGAATCTCATAACGTCAACGTAAGAGTTGTTTCCTACTGATTCCACGAGTCCAACGAGCCAAGATCGCCCGATCCATTGTGTGGATGAGGTATATCCGCAAACCCTAGTTTAGAACACTTAGGGTTAAATAGCTTTTCCAAAGGTGCTTTTTCAAATCAAACTAAGGGTCGCCCAATGAATGCTCTTCGTACACTTAGGACCTCAATCTCAAATTTCAATGTTATTTGTTGAGTATCGGAAGGAGATCAAGGCGAAAAAATAGCTCTGGCTCTCGGTCCGGTCGTCTTTCCTTCCGCCTGAGCCAGGCGTGTGCTGGGCGGTTGATCTTTCCGATCAAACGGTTCGATCAGGTCGCACGGTGGATCGGTCCGACCGTGTATCGCCGCTCGTTGCAGGGGTCTCGGTCCGCGCGAAATCCTGGGTCGTCCGCTCGGATCTGGCGCGGATCAGACGGCTCGGAGCCGTTGCCCACGTGGATGAGTGGGAGGCGGCTTGATTTGCCGCATGATTTTGGGAGGGGAATCATTGGGCCGGCCGGCCAATGATTGGCGGCAACCGCGGATCCAATTTGTGCTCCGCCACGTGTCCCGCGCGATTTATTTAATATAAAATTTATTTAAATAGTTTTTTTTTAAATGGCAGAAAACTTTAAAAATTTGCCAAAAATCCATTTTTCGTCCGATTTTCGCGTGTAATACCTTGTTTTGTTTCGTATTTCAATTCTCCACACTATGAATTTTTTTTAAAAAAATGTGTGTATTTAAAATATTATAAACCGCAAAAATATACATTTAATATTATTTTTATTGTCTTATTATTATTATATTATAATATTAGTTATTTAATTATAATATTATGAATATATATACTTTGACTTACTTATGTTTGTTTATTAATTAATTATTTTATTATTTTTTATTAGTGTTGTTATTGTTTATCTAGATATAAAAATTATATTTTACTATTAATAATTATTTTAATTATTGTAAATAGCCTAAAATTTACTTTATATATCATTAATAATTAACATGTTATAACCTTTTTTTTTGTAAGTTATTTCAATTTCAGAGATTTTTTGTTATTTTTAATTAATTTAATATACTATTTATTTTTAAATATCATTATAGTAAAACTACTTTTTTTTAATCCCTTTAATTGCTTTATTTTCCAAAATTCATAACTCTCAGTCATTTTTGAATCCGCTGTCGACGCATCAGCGCCTCGTTTTGAGCCGTAATTTTGATTCTGCACATTTTGAAAGTCGTACTGTACAAATATTTTCGTATATCTTGGTTTATTTTAAAAACAGCAAATTGTATTATCTTTAATATTATTTTTATTATACTTAAACTTCGAATTCATAACTTTGTTCCGTTTTAAGTCGCTGTCGACGCACAGCAACTTGTTTTTGGATGTACTTGAATTTGCATAGTTTGAAACTTTTTCAGATAAAAATCAGTTTCCTGCATTTGCTGTTATTACAAAAACAGTAATTGACAATATTTTAAAAATACTATTTTTATGATTTTAAACTTCGGAAATTCATATGCTTGTTCGTTTTAAGTCGGATTTTGAGTGTAACCCTTCGTTTTTTCGAGAAAAGCGAGCTTTAATGTTTTTGAAACTATTTCCAGCTCCTGATTTTGGGCTGTCTGGCAGATTTCGAATTTTTGGGGCATTTTTGGATTATTTAATTTTATTTATTCTTAATATAATATATTTTCCAAAATACAACTATTTTCAAAAATCGTTCTGAGGATCGATTTAGTGATCAGTGGGTCTCCTTATATCTATGTGATTATGAATTGACTTACTTGTTAAATTATTTTATTTTGTCAAAAATAATATATATGGTTAATTGTATAAGTATTTTAAAACTGATTTTAAACTACTTTATGACATAGAATCCTAATTTGTGGGGGAGAACCAGGCTGTCGTGATGAGAAAAAATTTTATACAAGATCTTATGTGTGAAGAGCCAATCATGGGGAAGCGGGTTAGGTGAATGGTTTGAATCTCAATCATTCAACTAAATGCCTTTTCTTTAGGTGTCTGTCCTTTTATTTTTCGTAGATTTGCATGTATAGGATTGCACACGAGCACTTAGGCTCTAGGCTCCCTAGATCTAAGGACATGGTGTGTTTAATTTCATTTTTGTACTCCAGCATTTTATTACCTGAAGGGTTAGACTAAACATCACTTTAAAACTCCTATAACGTAGTGGACACCCTAGGAACAAAAATTAAGGACTCGTGCTAGCGAAACTTAGGAAGTCTTTAGACTAGGGGGAAGGGAAGGGAAAAGGGAGGAGGGGGGGATTAGATCCAAGAAACGACATGAAAACTGACAACACGTTAAACTTAGTGAAATCTAAAACATCACTGAATTTTCTAGGAATTTTTGACGAACTTTTTTAAAGCCCTTAGCTAACTAACCTAATTAACTGGTTAATTAAGGCCCCGAGACCTTCCGAAAATACAATAAATACACCTTAGGAGAAAATTACCCACAATACCTTGAACTGACCAGAAATCTAATCTTGGACCTTAGATAAATATGGGCTCCTTAGTTTGACTCTAGGTTGGACCCCTAATTTTACGCATGGGTGGAATTACCATTTTGGCCTAATAATTCATTAAAAATTATTAAAAATTCCAAATCTCCTCGCAAACACTTGGAAACACATTCTCTGGTCATCCTGATCTTTGGGAGTGATTCCAATCATCTTTGGAGGCTTGTTTGGATCAAACCAGTAAAAATTGGCCTTTCCCTAATTAATTTAGAAATTCCCATTAATTACCGATCTTAGAAAACTCCAACTAAATTGTAGAAATCTCCAAAATAGGTAACCTCAATTGCATTAGACTCCATTAGGGTTCCCTAGTATTTATTTAAATTTTAGGTTTTCCAGAAATTGGCGCTAGGTTAGAAAGTCAATTTTTGGTCAACCGTAAGTTCAATTTAGGGCCCCGAAACTTAGAAAATTCATAACTTTGCCTAGGAGAACCTCTTCGATTCACAGCCTACTTACCCACACCCATCGTACCACACCCTGTTAACTACTTCGGGTCATTTAAGGTTCTGTATTTCAATAAATATCATATGTAGATCCTCCTTATTTTCCTATCATATGCATATCATACTGTATGATATGATAGCAAAAATTATTTCGTACAATATCGTATGAGCATATTTAAACTATTCATCTGAGATGATTGACGATCATACTGTACGATCATGGATGCTCAAAATTAAAATTTTTAGGTTTTTGAAAGGTTTTCCTGTCTTTTATATAAAAATTCCTTATAAACTAACTTGGATGAATCTGGTCTTTGTGATTTCTTAGAGAGCAAGTGAAAGGGTGATTTGGGAGAGTATTTGAGAGAGAGTTCTTACAAGTGAAGTGTGAAGGATTCATAATATTACTCAAAGGTGAGAATCTCTTTTATTTTTATGTCAATTCTCTTTCTTGTTTCTTTTAGTTGCTTAAGAGAAAATCTTTGGAGAAGATCTAATACTCTGCTGACACTTGAAGAGCATGAAAGGGTGACGGTACTCTACTGACACTTGGAGAGTGTGAAATGATGATAATACTCTGTTGACACTTAGAAAGTGTGAAAAGATGATAGTACTCTACCGATACTTGGAGAGTGTGAAAGGATGATGGTACTCTGCCGACAATTGGAGAGTGTAAAAGGACGATGGTACTCTGTTGACACTTGGAGAGTGTGAAAGGACAACAGTACTCTGCCACATCGGGGATTGGTGGAAGAGAGGAAAATTGTAAAGGCTTCTATGCCTTGCTGTAGGGGCAAAAAGAGAGTCACTTTGATAATAATGTAATACCTATAGAGGAAGTCTTCATGGAGTGGTTGTAAGGCTTGTTGGATCGAACCACTATAAATTACTGTATTCTTTTTATATTTTTTCATTTTATTTTTAACAATTTGTTGTTGTGGATGAAATGTTTTTTTAAAAGAAAATCTAATTATAAAAATTATTTTAAATGATTTTTTATTCAAGAAGGATTTTTTAAATTACTAATTAACCCCCCACTTGATTAGCCTTCAAATAATTGCATAGGTCTAACGACCAATACAGACTTTTCACCTCATAATCTCCCACTTGCTAACTAAGTTCTTATGAAAAAAGGAAGAGTTTTTTATTTTTATTTTTAACATATATAAAAAATTAGCCATATTAGCCTTAGGATAATTGCGTAGGTCTAATAACCAATACAGACTTTTCAAGTGGTATCAGAGCTTACTTCAAAATTTAAAGTTAGATCACTTTTTGAAAAATAATTATGGCTAATTTTGAAAACCGTGACACACCTGAAGGGTATTCGATCACTAGATCCCTATTATTTGATAACATCCCTTTCAATTTTTGGAAAATATGAAGTAACTTTTCTTCAATCGCTTGACTATCGCATGTGGATTTTAGTTCAGGATGGGCACACTAGGCCAACTAGACTTGTAGATGGCATTAGAACTAAAACACCATTTACTGACTGGACTATAAAAGAATGAGACTTACCTAAATTAAACACAAAATATTTGATTAGTTTCTTTTGTGCTCTTAAATTTAAAGACTATGCATGTTACTACTTGTATAAGTGGAAAAAAAATTGGGACAAACTTTGTATCACATATGAAAGAACTAACAAAGTGAAACAATATAGATTAAATATTTAATTACATGATTATGAACTATTTCACACGTTTCACTCAAATAGTCACTTCCTTGTATGCATAAGGTAGGGAACTAATGAATGCTGAAAAAGTTAATAAAATACTTTATTGTTTGCCTACTACTTATTATGATAAAATAATTGCTATTACAAAGTCTAAGGATTTAAATGTGTATTCTATTGATGATCTTCTTAGATTACTAATTATTTACGAGCAAGGAGTGACTCAAAAACAGATTAATGTTAGAGAAAATGAAAGGAGAAGAACATAACTTTGAAAGTGGATGACTCAAAGAGTGATCAGTCACAATCTGAGGATGAGGATGACATTGTCTTAATGACAAGACAATTCAAGAGTTTTCTAAAAAGGAAGCAAATGAGATGCTAGTAGTGGAATAAAGGTAAGTTCCATACAAATATTAAGGTTTTTAATTATGTTATTTTTTATGAGTGCAGGAAATCTGGACATATCAAATCAGACTTTCCTAATCTTAAAGTCACTCCTAGTAAGGAAAAGGTGGAGGAAAAACAAATCTGAGGAAGGGTAAGGAGTGATTTCATAGACTTTTTAGGCGGACTCAGCTTCAGATTCATCATAAATAGAAAAGAAAAAAGAAGTCATCAATCTGTTCTTAATGGTCGATAATCTTGATGAGTCGGATCAAGAAGAAAAATACTCTTATATAATACCTCATGAGAGTATTTGGTATATGGATAGTGGATATTTATAGCAAATGACTGGAAATATAACACAATTCATATTGCTGGAAGTCAAAAATGGAGGCAAGGTTACACTAGGAGATAATATGACTAGGAAAGTGGTAGACACAAATATGATCGAAAACTTGAACAACTTTTTTATTGAGATTGTTTTACTTGTAAAAGGCTTAAAGCATAATCTTTTGAGTATTAGTCAGCTATGTGATATGAGTTATAGTGTTAAATGTTTTTCCCACTAATCGTATATTAAGCCAAAAAAGAAATGATGTATTGCATGGAATTAGGATAAATAATGTATATATGCTAGATTTAAATTATATTAAACCACTTAATGTTTTTATTTGAAAACAAATTTTGATGAATCATGGTTATGACATAGGAGACTTTGTCACGATAGCATGAAAAACCTTAGAAAAATTACCCAAAAAGAACTTGTGAGAGATATATCAAAATTAGATTTTACTAAAGATCACCTATGTGATGCATATCAACTAGAAAAATAGGTGAAGTTCTTTTTTCATTCCATTAAGGATCTTAGAACTAGTAAACTAATGGAGATTATTCATATGGATCTTTTTGAACCCATTAGCACTATAAGTCTAGGAGGAAAGATATATGAATTTTTTATTATTGATGATTTTTTTATATTCACTTAATTTAAATTTTTTATTTCAAAAAAGTGAATCACTTAAAGAATTTAGAAACTTTTTGACTTGGATTCAGAGAAAGCTATAATGAAAAATCTTTTATATTCAAAGTGATCATAGATGTGAGTTTCAAAATAAAAAATTTAAGGAGTTTTTTAAAGAGATAGGAATTGATCATAAATTTTTAGCACCTAGGACCCCTCAGTAGAATGGGGTAGTCGAAAGAAAGAACAAAATATTAATTAAAGCCGCTAGAGCCATATTGGTAGAATATTCACTTCCTAAATATTTTTAGGCTGAAGTGGTTAGAACAGCTTATTATGTTCTAAATTGGATAAACATTGGATCAAAATTAAACAAAATATTCTATGAGCTTCTTAAGGGTAGAACATCAAAATTTTCACATTTACATATTTTTGGATGTAAGGTGTTCATTCATAATAATGAAAAATCTCTTTTATGAAAATTTGATTCAAAATTTGATGAAGAAATTTTTATTGAATACTCTAGTGTTAAAAAATTATATATAGTGTTTAACAAAAAATCTTTAATTATTGAGCAGACCACACATGTTGTGTTTGATGATTCTAAAATTTTAGAAGAGCTAAATGTGGAAGAGGATCATATTGAAAATTTCTCCCAAAGAATAGAAATGACTGATTTGAAAGAGAAAGTGGAAATAGAAAACCCTTTACCTAGAGAATGAAAATTTTCTAAAAATCATCATAAGAAATTAATTTTAGGTGAACCAAGTGAGGGTATTAGGAGTAGACATTGAGTTTGCAAAGAGGTTAACTATTCTGCCTTTATATTAATAATTGAACCCATAAATGCTAATCAACCACTTTCAAATGAATTTTAAATTTTGTCCATGCAAGAAGAGTTTGATCGATTTGTAAGAAATAATATTTAGGAATTGATAGAAGGACCAAAAGATTAAAGTATTATTGGACTAAGTGGATGTGATTAGAAATAAAATGAATGATTCATGTGTTATGATTAGAAATAAGGCTAAATTTGTGGCTAAGAGGTATAATCAAATAAAAGAGATTGATTTTGAAGAGATTTTTGCCCATATTGAAGCAATTAGAATTTTATTAGCCTTTATATATTTTAAATGATTTAAATTATATCAGATGGATGTTAAAAGTACCTTTTAAATGGGATAATATAAGAAGATAATTATGTTGAGCAATCTCCAATTTTTAAAATTTTAAATTACCAAATTATATTTTTAAATTGAAAAGGATATTATATAGATTGAAATAAGCATCTAGGGCTTGATATGAGAGATTAAGCACTTTCTTATTAGAAAGATCATTTATGAAAGGAAGTGTTGACACTACTCTTTTTTTGAAGAAAATAGATGATAATATACTCATTGTATAAATATATATTGATGACATCATTTTTTGATCTACAAATAAAAAATTTTGTGATGATTTCTCAAAAATAATGAGTAGTGAATTTGGAACGAGTTTAATGAGATATCTAAACTATTTTTTGGGTTTTAGTATTAAGAAAAATAAGGAGGGAACGTTTCTTAGTCAGTCAAAGTATATTAAGGACATCCTAAAGAAATATGAAATTGATAATGCTAAACTAGAAACTACACATATGATTTCCTCAATTCAGTTAGATAAGGACCCAAAGAAAAAATCTATTAATCAAAAGAAACTTAGAGGTATAATTGGATATGTGCTTTATTTGACTACTAGCAGATTAGATATAATATTTAGTATATATTTGTGTGTTAGATTTCAATCTGATCCAAAAGAATCACATTTGATAGTAGTAAAAAGAATTTTGAGATATCTTTTGGGAACTCAAAACTTAGGGATTTGATATCCTAAGTGCATCTCTTCATTTGAAATTGTCAGATATTCTGATTCAAATTTTATAGGTTGTAGGATTAATCGAAAGAGTGCATCTGAAAGTTATCATTTCATAGGAAATTTCTCAGTTTCTTGGTCCAGTAGAAAATATAATTTTGTAGTCTATCTAGTGTTGAAGCTGAATATATTATTTTAGGAAGTTATGTGGCACAAATACTTTGGTTGAAATAATAATTGATTGATTTAGGATTTTTAGTTAGCATAATTCCTATTTTTTGTGATAATTTAGTGTCATTTACATTTTAAAGAACCCTATCAAATATTCTATAATCAAACATATAGACATAAGGTTTCACTTGATTAGAAATCATGTAGCCAAAGGAGAAATTGAATTGAATCATGTTTCTATAGAAAATTAACTTGCATATATTTTTACAAAATCACTAACTTTTGACATATTTAGCACCTTAAGGACAAGATTAGGTGTGATTGATTATAATGCAAAAAATTAAATATACTGCAAACTTGATATGTTTTATATTTATGTCTGTTTTAGTTTATTTTTGGTTGTTTATTTTGTTATTTATGTGTTTTTCTTTTTCTTGTTTTTAGGTTTTCTGCTTTATTTTTATTTGTTCTGTGTTAAAACTGGAATCATGTCACTTAATTTTGAGAAGTTTATCTGATTTTTATGTATTATTTTTTTGTTTTATTCGTACTGTATGAATATATATTCGTCCTGTATGAATTCTGTAGCATATACATGATAGTTTACGGAGTTGAGGACGCGAAACTTAGATTTTTCATAAGTTTCATATTATACGATGATGTCATCATACAATTTGTTTTGCATGGTTTCCTCTGTATGAGTGGGGACAGTTTTACCAGTTAGGTTCAATTATTTATTGTTGATCATCCTAGATGATATTCTTTTCATCTATATGATTCAGATGATAGTTTCTATAGAGGACGAACCTAACTGCTTTTAAAATAATCTTTAATATTCTGATCATTCCATCGAACATCTGTTCATTTGTATGATCGAATGGTCAAAAAGCTTATCCAAAAGGATGCCTCAAAAAAAATGTTTTACGAAAAGCCATTTCTTTTTTGGCAGTTTTCGTTCGTACGTATGAAAATATTTTCATCCTATACGATTTCAGAATCGTAAGTGGGAAGAAAATTTTGTACAATATGATTTGAAATTTTTCTTTAAATAGAAAGGTTTTGAAATCATTTTTCATTCACTTTCTTATTCCTTTCAAAACTCTCTAGAGCCCGTGCCAGGAAATAACCAGTTCTAGCAAACGT
Organism: Dendrobium catenatum; assembly: GCF_001605985.2. Classification (NCBI taxonomy): domain Eukaryota; kingdom Viridiplantae; phylum Streptophyta; class Magnoliopsida; order Asparagales; family Orchidaceae; genus Dendrobium; species Dendrobium catenatum. The sequence continues at coordinate 8,957 of NW_021318576.1, read as the reverse complement.
CCTTGAGGTTCTCAAGGATATTCTTCTTCTTCTTCTACTTATTCTAACTTGTTGTCTAAGAAGTATGAAGATGCATATTTTAGGTTCATTGCTGCAAAGATCACCCCATCTTGACTGCTTATCCAAAATAATCTTTATTTTTCTTTAATGCCTCTATTTTCCTCCACTCAACAATCCTTCATTCCCACTCTTATCCATGCATAGCACAAAGAAATATTTTATTATTTCTTTTCCAATAAGAGAGTCAGTGAAGTTAACTCTAGGTTAAGTTCATTTGTTCAAAGATAGCATGTAGAAATTACTAAAGAAGATTTAGGCAACCACCTTCACTTGAGAATTTAAGGGATTAGAGCACACACTATAACCTCTAGATCTAATTTTGATTGGTCTGAAATTAACAAAGTTCTTAGAGGTGTTTCTCAAGTCAATTATTTAGCTCGAGTTTATACCTTGAACCAAAATGCTCGGATTATCCAACATATTTTAAGAACTTCTGTTATTCCTAAGGCTAGTGATCGAGTGAATATGACTCCACTCCTGTCCACTGTCATATATCTTATTATGACTGAAAAAACTATTAATGAAGCCCAACTCATTATGAATTACATGTATAACCTTCCTGAGATTAGTCTTCCACATCATTAGAGGAAAAAGAATGTGGCCTTAGGACATCTTGTTGCCTATATCCTTGAAAAGAAGTATAACCTGATTCATTCTGATCCTCCCAATGAACTTCCGATCTATTTCACTGATGCTTCTTTTCGATCTTTATTTGGGAGAGATCAGGGTTCTAGTAATGATACTGAGGGAGAAGGGGGAGCTCCAACACCTGCATAAGGACCTGATCAAAACTACTTTTAGGAGTTAGTCTAGCATTTTGATCGTTTGGAGACTCACTGTGAGACCTTGTTCCCTTACTGTTCCTCTCTAGCTTGGATTTTCCTCCCAGGATCATCCGGGACGATAGTGAGATCGTCCAGGCCGATCTGTGCTGTTCAAAATATCGGCCTGAAACTAGTTCTGGGAACCGTCCAGGACGATCGACTTTGGTCTGATCGTCCCGGGACGATTTTGCGATCGG
>NW_021318576.1:0-7776 GCF_001605985.2 Dendrobium catenatum | reverse complement strand
TATGTGGTTAAAATTTTCAGGTCCGAGAAAGGCAACTAGAATGGAGTTCGATCAGAATGTCAGACGAATCCTTTCACTATTGATATCTGGGGCATCACACTCACTTTGATCAACATTTTGATCAAATTAAGACTCATTTAAACTAACATAATGCGAGATATCAGGAGGACATGAGTTGGATATATTGAATATATTACTTTCGTTGTTTATGTGTACTGGTATTTTAAGAAAATCAAACTCTAAACTATTGAAGACTTCAAGTAAAATTTGTATAGGGTTCATTGTAATTGGAGTCTGTATTTTTATATTATTATTAAGTCTGAGAGAGTGTGAATATAATTGAGTAATCGTACACATATACATTAGGAAAGTGTTAAAAATTTATAAAATTTTAAACTAATCAACTGTATAATTTCAATTTGTACAGGAAAATTTTTGAATTGTAGCATGGACGGGAAAAATTTTCTAAGTACTATTCGTATTGTACGAAGTTGGCTTCATACAGATGACGTCAATAGTACGAAAATGATGTTAATATTTTAGTTCATACGAACATATAACATTTTTGAACTATTTATCTGGAATGATCTGTAGTTCATACAAACGACGTATAAAGTACGAAAATATTGGGAACATTTTTTTCTATACGGACAGGTAAATTTTTTGAACTGTTCATCTGGGATGATCTGGATTTCATATAGATGAAGTCCATAGTATGAAATTGTGGGGAACATTTTTGTCCAGATGAATAGAAATTTTTTTATAACTATTCGTATTGTACGATATATATATATTCGTATTGTACGATATATATATATATATATATATCATACTATACGATATGCTTGTGTGAAAATAGTTCATACAGTATCGTATAAACATATTTTGAACTGTTCATTTGTGATAGTTATTGATCATATTATATGATCGTGGATGCTCGAAATTGCAATTTTTAGTTTTTTTTTATGATTTTTTATTTCTTTCATGTAAAAAGTCCTTAGAAATTGACTGGCATGAATCTCATCTTCATGATTTCTTAGAGAGCAAGTGAAAGGGTGATTTGGGAGAGTGTTTGAGAGAGAGTTTTTGCAAGTGAAGTGTGAAAGATTCACAAGGTTACTAGAAGATGAGAATCTCTTTTATTTTTTGTGTCAATTCTCTTCCTTTTTCTTTCTAGTTTCTCGAGAGATGATCTTTGGAGAAGATATGATACTCTGCCGACACTTGAAGAGTGTGAAAGGATGATGTCACTCTGCCGACCCTTGGAGAGTGTGAAAGGATGATGGTACTCTACCGACACTTGGAGAGTATAAAAGGATGATGATACTCTATCGACACTTAGAGAGTGTGAAAGGAAGATGGTATTATATTAATACTTGGAGAGTATGAAAGGACAATAGTACTCTATCGACACTTGGAGGGTGTGAAAGGATGACGATACTCTACCGCACCAGGGATTGGTGGAAGAGAGAAAAATTATAAAGGCTTCTCCACCTTAGTATGGGGAAAAAAAGATATTCACTTTGGTAATAGTAAAATACCTGAAGAGGAAGTCTTCATAGAGTGGACATATGTCTTGTTAGACCAAACCACTATAAATTACTATGTTCTTTTTATATTTTTCATATTTTATTTTCATCAATTTGTTGTTGTGGTTGAAAAGCTTATTTTAAAGAAAATCAAATTATGAAAATTATTATAAATGATTTTTTATTCAAGAGGGATTTTTTAAATTACCAATTCACCCCTCTCTTGGTTATCCTTGGGATAATTGCATAGGTCTAACAACTAATACATACTTTTCACCTCCTAATCTCCCACTTACTAACTGAGTTCTTATTAAAATAGGAAGAGTTTTTTATTTTTATTTTTAACATATATAAAAAAATAAGCACTAGAGAAAACATATATAAATGAAAGAACTGAACTAAAAATATCAAAGATATAAGTACATACTACCAACATCCTACTCCTCTTTTTGATATCACCAAAAAGGAGAAAAAAGGATACAAACAAAAGGAAACATAAGATACAACAAAAAAAAGATAGCTACAACATAATACATAACATTCAGAAGTAGGAAGGATCCTGATCATGTGGTAATGGTGGTGGCTGAAAGTACTGATAAAGAGTAAAGAATTGTTCGCTGAACCGAGCTCTATTTGACTTGTGTTGTTGCTAAAGCAGATCATGCTGTTGCTGGTAAAGCCACTCCTAATACTAACTCATGTCCTAATATTGTACTTCCTCTTGCATCTCTATGTGGTTAAGTCGTTCCATAATTGAGTCGTAGTTCTGAGGTTAGTGGGTAGGAGTTGGTGTTAGAGCTCCCCTACCTCATTTGGCTCAGGATCCACTATATAATGACCATGGTTATGTCTATCACTATAGATTACATAAAAAGAGCTATTTTCATAGAAGATTTAGAGGTGATCAGGTGTTGCAAGATATTATAAGTTATATTTTTATTCCAGGACTAATGTTATGAGGCATCTTAGTGTTAGGTTTTACTTGCATTTATTCCTGTGATCTCTAATACTTATCAAGTTTTTAATGTAGTAAATAATCAGGTCTATTGAATTAAAATTAGTTTCTATCATAATGAAATATGTGATGAGGGATAGAAGGGGTGTGATGTTGACCTTATCGCTTACTTTATGAATGATCAAGTTTCAGAGGATATATTGAATTATATATGTATCTTGAACACAGGTGCAGACTAAAGGAGCGTGAGTGTTTAGTGGAGTATCCCTAAGGGTTATGTTGGCTTGGGTACAATCATAGTTAGGGCAAAGGTTATGGAGTGAGTTTTTAAGCCAATAGTAGAAAGATATAGGATTTGATCAAAATATTCCTAAGTAATCTTTATAGGTCTTCTACAAACAAAAGATTGAAGTTCAGTGCCTTCACTATTGATACTAAGAATGGAAAAGAACTCAAAAAGAAATTTAGAGTTGGAGGGAAAGGCTAAGGTCATAATAATTTAGAGTGTGGTGCTAGCAAAGAGGTTTGGTACCCAGAAGTTAAGAGCTTCTTGATAGATAATTTTTTATGGAATAATCCCTGCAACCTTTATACCCATGGTAGGCTTCTTCATCGATAGCTTTATGAAATCTATGATCTATAGGTCTTATAGAAGAGCTAGCTATAAGAGCCTTAGAATTCTTTTCATCGACCATTTGAAAAGAGGAAGGACTACGAGTGAAAAGGTGAAGATTGAGAAGGATGAAATGCATGATTAAAAAGCTTGAGTTCCCTCTCCTTAAATAGATCTCAGACATATTGTAAAGTATAATATGGACCATAAAGTATGATCAGAAGGAGTTGGTTTGCCTAGTCCGACTAATCGAAATGTTAGGTCATATCATATAATACGAGTCAAATCGTTCTATATGATCTTTATTAAGATAATCATCTCGAGTTAGACTATATAATATTTGATTAATACATAATACAATATGAATAGGTGTTCATAAAGTATGACAGGTTATTAAATATCATACAAATTGAGTTGAATTCATCTAACAGCTTGTGTCGTAAGTATTGTATAATATGATATTGGGGTTCATACAGTATGACCACCAATAATTGATTCAATCATAGCTGTTAGATGTGTTGTGCACTGATGATGTGCAAATCTATTAAGATCATACAATATGATGGTAATCATACGATGTGATGTGTATAATTTTTTTTGTATGATGATAAGGGAAGATGTATTGAGCAAATTTCACAAACAAATACACTTACAACAAACCATAAATAAAAATAATCTATAAATAATCAACAAAAAGAAACAAATAATATAAGATAACAAATATATATTAATTACTTATATATTCTTACCTCATTATAATTTAAGTATTGATATCAATAACACCTAGTCTAGTTCTAAGTGTATTGAAAATCTCGTAGCTTAGAGGTTTTGTAAAATTGTTTGCTAGTTAATTTTTAATAGCTATATGATGCAGTTCTATATCTCCCTTGACTAAATGATTTCTAATGAAATAATGTCTAACATCTATATGCTTTGTGCGAGAATGTTGAATTTGTTATTGGAAATATATGGCACTAGTGTTATTATATATGATTTGTATGGAGCCTACAAAAAATCTAAGGTCAAGGATTTATGGCTTTATCCATAAGACTTGAGCAACACAATTTCTTACAGCTATATATTCAGCATCAGTGGTGGATAGGGTTGCTGATTTTTTTTACTAGAATAATAAACTATTGATTGCCCTATGAATTGGCAAGTGTCATAAGTACTTTTCTTGTGTATTCTATATCCTATAAAGTTTGAGTCTAAATACCCTATTATTTTAAATGAAAAGTTGTGTCTGAGATACTAAATACCTAAGTTTTGGGTACCTGTAAGGTATCTAAGAATTCTCTTAATTACAATCATATGAGATTCTTTAGGATCAAATTGGAATCTAGCATATATACAAACACTAAACATTATATTTAATATGCTAGAGTTAAATACAAAAGTGGTCCTATTATCCCCTTATACTTTTAATAGTCTACTAATTTTTCATTCACATCCTTAACTAACTGAATGGTTGAGCTGATTGGTGTATTTATTACTTTAATACCTTTCATATCACATTTCTTTAAAGTTTCCTTAACATACTTACTTTGATTGAGAAAGGTACCATCTTCACTTTGGTTCACATTAGATCCAAGAAAATATGTTAACTCTCACATTATACTCATTTCAAACCCTCTACTCATAGTTTCAAAAAAATTATTACAAAAGTTTTCATTTATTGATCCAAATAATATATCATCCACATACATTTAAATAATGAGTAAATCATCTCCTACTTTCTTAAGAAATAGGCTGGTATCTACACTACCCTTAATAAATAATCTATCTAGGAAAACATACTAAGCCTTTAATACCATATCATATGTGCTTGCTTCAACCCATATAAAGCCTTTTTAGTTTGTACACATGGTTGGGAAAAGAAGAGTTCTCAAATCTGGGGGGTTGCTCTACATATACTTTTTCTTTAATAACCCCATTTAGAAAGATACTTTTAACATCTATCTAATATATCTTAAAGCCTTTAAAGAATGCAAAAACTAACAGAACTCTAATGGCTTATAGTCTAACTGCAAGGCCAAATGTCTCCTCAAAATTAATATCTTCAATTTGATTATATCTCTTAGCTGCTAACCTAGCCTTATTTCTAATTATCACTCTAGAATCATTCATTTTATTCTTGAATATCCAATTGGTACCTACTACACTCTGGTCCTTAGGCCTATTAACAAATTCCCACACATCATTTCTAACAAATTGATTTAACTCTTATAGTGAGGATCTATAATTCATCAGATAAGCCTGAATCTATGTTTGTGGGTTCTACCATAGAGATAAAAGAAGAATGGCTAACCTCCTTTTTAAGTCCATGTCTGGTCTAACTCCAGCAGAAGGATCTCCTAGGATGAGCTCCCTAGGATGACTAGATGAGTATTTCCATTCTCTAGGCAATGGTTCATGAGATTCTTCTCAATCTCCTAGGTCAATAGAGTCTACTCCTAGGGTAATATCTACCTTTTTATCTTCTTATAACCTAGGCTCACTAGATTTACTAGATTTATCATACACCATATGGGTGAACTCCTCTATAACTAAGGTCCTCCTATTAAAGATTCTATAGGCTGTACCTACAAAGGAATATCCTAAGAAAATGCATTCATCAGACTTAAGATCAAGCTTTTTTATAGAATATTTTTTATTGATAAGGATAAAAAATTTACACACAAAGACATGAAAATATGAAAGACTATGTGTCCTACCGTTAAGCAACTCATAAGGTGTTTAATTTTAATCTAATATTCACCATATTCAAAATATAATAAGCAATGTTTATTATTTCTGCCCAAAAATATCCAGAAAGAGAATGTTTAGCTAACATATCCCTAGCAGCTTCCACTAATATTCTATTTTTCTTTTCAACTATTTTGTTTTGTTGAGGGGTCCTTAGGGTAGAGAAATTAAGTTCTATTCTAAGCTCCTTACACAAAGATTCAAAATTTTTATTTTCAAATTCTTCATCATGATCACTATGGATTACGAAAATCACAAGTCCTAGCTTCCTCTGTATACAAGTAGAGAATACTCTAAATTTCTTAAATGAATCACTTTTATGAGATAAGAATCTAACCCAGGTGAATATTAAATAATCATTAACAATCACATATCCAAAAGTCTTCCCATCTAAGCTGGTTGTGCTGACAGGACTAAATAAATTCATATGTATGATTTTTAGTGGTCTAATAGTGGTGATGTCCTTAATGACTGAAAAAATAATTTATTTTATTTTCTAACTAACAATCATCACGTAGATGGTCTTTAGAAAAGTCTAACTTGCTCCTTTTGAGTGATATTCCTAAGGGTATTCATGCTTGCATTATATAGTCATCTATGTCATAACCATAATTCATTAACAACTGTTTTAAAATAAAGAGTATTTAAATTATCAATACAAGATAGATCAAGCATATATATTATTTACCCTTTTTTCTTTTAAAATTATTTTTCCATTTAAACTAATCATACATTTAGTAGATAGAAATCTTATATCAAAACCCTTATCACAAAACTAACTAATACTAGGCAAGTTGTGTTTTAATTCATCTAATAAAAAAATATTTTTAATAATAAAACTTTTTGAATTTTCAATCATACATGTGCCCAGTACTTTCCAAATGATTTTATCTCCTAATGTTACCTTGCCTCCTACCCTGACCTTCAGCATGATTAATTTCTTCATGCCTCCCATCATGTCTTGAACACCCGCTATCCAGGTACACATGCTCTCACTATGAATTTTATGAGAGCATACCCACAAGATCAATCATTGCTTAATTTGGGAACCCAAGTGAGTTTAGATTCCACCTTATACTTTAATGAATGATTTAAATACATATTATTCTGTGATTTAAATGATTTGGGCCTCCATATAAGATGTGTTCTATAGTGTGTTATGTAAATACGGGCTATGTATCATATCATGCCACATGAGTAACACCTAACCCCATGGAATATATTCACTAATCTATGTAGGGTATTGTGCCTCTTCCTAGGAATATGAGATGATGCATGTTTTGTCCTAGTGGGTGACTGTTGTGCTAGTGAAGGTTGAGGTATTTGTACTAAAACAAGCATTGGTGTATTATTTAAAAGTTCATACACTTTCTTTTTCAAATGTTCATTTTCACTCCTATTCTCTCAATTTCAAATAATAATGCATGCTAATTAGAGTACAGTTCCATTCCAACTATCTTTAATTCTTAAGATACTTTTTCTAACTCAAGATGCTCATATTTCAAGGATTCATTTGACTTATTTAATTCAATATACTTCTTGTTTAATTTTTCAAATTTATCAAGTAAAGAAGCACTTCATAATTTTCATTTTCCCAAACTACAATGTTATGCTTACTTTTTAAAATAGAAAACTCAACTTTTAAACTTGAATGCAATTTCTTAATATTCCTATATTTGGACTTATAATGACTCATGAAAAACTTTATTTGACATTGTCAAAATATGAGCTATTAAGCCTCTGACTTATGTTGTTTGCCGAGTAAGGTCCCTCTGCCTCCGTCGCTTGCTAACTATAATCCCTCTTACCACCTTCACTTGACTACGGTCCTACCGAACAAATGAAAAGGTTAAAACTCTCTTGAGAACAACTCTCATAGTTTTCTAACTCCCACCATAAAATGTGCTATATATTATGTATATTTCATCCATCGA
>NW_021318575.1:1379574-1387731 GCF_001605985.2 Dendrobium catenatum | reverse complement strand
GAGGGGATTCACAGGGTTGCTTCAAGGAATCGCTCTGCTTCTTCTTCGTATCTAGATTTTCTCGTTCATAGGAAGGGTTGGTAGAGTTAAGGAGTTAGCTTTTGGTTGTGTTCTCTGCCAGCGTTCAGGAGGGCAAGCAAAAGAGATAGTTTCTCTGCCTTGCCCGGGGTGACCCAACAAGAAGGTTCTGTATAAGGCTTTCATCCTCCTAGCTTGTGGGGGCTAAAGAGAGTCACGTTTGTAGTGCAAATACTCGGAAGTGTTAAGAAAGTTGCTATTTGCATGCATTACATTATTTGCAACTTAATAAAGGTTTTGATGATTTCAAACATTATTGTTCAATATGTGTAGTTATCTCCTAACAATTTTGGAAGAATTGTATTTGCTTTTTTAGTGTGTACTAACATTTCAGGAAAGACTCCAGACAAGAAGACTTCAAATTAAATCAGTCATGAGATATCTTGAATTTTGAAAGCTTGCACTTTGCTTAGAAATAAATGAAAGGGAGTGATTGAACTTGAGTGATAAAAACAATGCACACACAAATATAGGAGATCATATTAAATTTGTATGATCGTAACAGGACGATTTTCGTTTGTACTGGACGATCAGACAGTTATCTCCTATAAGAGCATATGGAACAATAGGAACTTCTCAAAAAATTTCTAAGTCTATTCGTCCAGTGACGAATTAATTATCGTACAGTACGATTGGCTCTTCTGTAAAATTTTCGTCCAGACGAAATTAATTATGTACAGTTACGATTGGCTCTCTGTAAATATTTTTCGACCAGACGAATTAATTATCGTACAGTACGATTGGCCTCTCTGTAAAATTTTCATCCAGGACGACAATTAATTATCGTACAGTAGCGATTGGCTCTCTGTAAAGTTTTCATACCAGACGAAAATAATTATTCGTACAGGTACGATTGGCTCTCTCGTAAAATTTTTGTCCAGACCGAAATAATTATCATACAGTACATTGGCTCTCTGTAAAATTTTGTCCATATGAAATTAATTATTCGTACAGTACGATTGGCTCTCGCTGTAAATTTTTGTCCAGAACATAAATTTTTCGTATCCAGTACGATTTGGTTCTCTGTAAAATTTTCGTCCAGACGACATTAATTTAATCGTCCAAACGATTAACCGACTAAGGACCAGTTTTTCAGCAGTTTCTAGATTCGACCTTGTAATAACCGTTCGTACTGGACGAACCTAGTTCGTAACAGGACAATCACTGGTACGAAGCATTTTCGTACACATATTAATAGGGGTCGTTTCAGATCGTTAAGTAAAAATCGTCCAGGACGATGCCACGATTGGTACAGGACGAATCCACTGCGCTACCAGAAATTACAACTTGCAGTTTTTGGGCTGGTTTTTCTTGTCTTTTGTATAACTCGCCCAAATTAAGACTGCCACCCAATCTTTTTTCATTTGATCTTCGTGCCTCTTGAGAGAATAGCCAAGGAGAGAAGTGAACAGAAAAGCATTCAAGGGAGTATTCCTAACCGATATAAAGCCAAGAAGGCTTCACTTGGATTTCAAAGATAAGAGTCGTCTACTTGTGAATTGGGATATTCACTCTTTTCTTTCTCATTCTAGATTCTTGTTGAGAAGACTGTCAGGAGATTTCCGGTTTCTTCTGCCGTGACACTATGGAGAGTGTGGAAAGGACGAAGGGTTCTCTGCCCAACTAGGAGGAGTGTAGGCGAGGGTTCTCCTGCCACACTCGAACACTAGGGTGAAGTGTGAAAGGATGAAGGGGTTTCTCTGCCCACACTATGGAAAGTGTGAAAGGAGACCGGTCTCGCCTCTCTCTGCCACAACCACTGGGTATTTTATGTATAAAGGACGGCGGTTCTCTGCCACTTTAGCAACCCGGCACCGGGGAGTGGTGAAAAGAGTGTTGGTTGTAAAGGCTTTCTCCGCTATGTTGTGGGTATTAACGGGTATCAGCATAAAGGAGAGTCTATTGGTAATTAGTGCAATCTCAGGGGTGCCCGCTCTGGGAGTGGATGGTTAGGTCTGTATAGACCACCGACACACTATAATCTGTGCATTTATTTACTGTTTTTTTACATTTTCGCACTTTCCATTTCAGATTTTAAAAAAAACATCTGTGGTTGAAAAATCTTTTTCTAACAAAATTAAAAAGGGGTCTTAAATTTTAATTAATAAACTAACCAATTCATCCCCCCCCCTTTGGTGCCTTGGGACACTCACTTAGGCTTAACAACCTAATTACTAAGATATTCAACACGAGGGGCACCTCCAGGGAGTGGACGTAGGTCGGTTTTGACAAAATTTCTGTGTTCTTGGTTTTTGCTTCGCGTACTTTAATTCCGCATTTAATTTGTGGTGTGATTTTTAGTTATAGTTTTTTATTCTTGTGTGAAAAAGAAATTTAAAATACGCAATTCACCCCCTCCTCTTGGTTAGCTTGGGCCAGTTCTATAGGGCTTAACATCCCTAACGAACTTCATCCTGGGGGCTAAGTGAATAGCCTCATATACTTAGATTACCTAAGTGATAACTGCTATAACATTAAGTTGATTTGAATTTGATTCGGTTTGTGAGGTTGATGAATATTAATTAAGTTTGATTGTTGCTTATTTTTAAAGTTAAATTAAATGTTATCTAGATTTTAAATGGGCTTATGGAATTTTCCCTACGATTTATTTGGAATTATTTAAATGCTTTATTAAAGTTGTCAAAAATTTGACATTACATTAAGATTGGTTTTTGGAGTTTTAAATTTTGCTTATTAAATATTAAGAACTTTGATGATTATTATGTTTTAAGTTTGCTAAATTTGGAGTTTCTAGAAATTGAGTTTGGGATATTTAGAAGTTTGAGTTTTTAATTTGAATTATTTAATATTATTTAATGAATTTCCCACACACTTAAAATCAATCTCTAAAGCTAAGAATGATTAAGGAGAGATTCCCAAGTGTTTGAGAATTTTTTTAAAAAAATATTATTTTTTTTAAATTATTAATTTAATTTAATATAATTTAAATAAAATTTAAATTAAGCTTGAATTTGATGTCAAATCAAAGGAGTTTTAATTTTTCCTTAAGTTAAGGTTTGGAATTATGGTCAATTTGTATTAAATTTTTAATTTTTAGAATATTTTGTAATTTTGAAAATTTTAAGATTATTATGGGTTTAAGTTAATAATTTGAAGGGTTTTTTATTACTTTAAATTGAGTGAAAATTTCCCTAGGACAGATAATATCACTAAAATAAATAGTTTCAAGTTTCAATATCAATATAAAGTGTATCTTAATTTATTAAATTTGATATATGTTCTCTAAAATTGTCCTTATTTTGTACTTAAGGGTATTCACTAGGAAGAATAGGCCTTCAATCATGTTCCTCTAACTAATTTGGAAAAGCTATAAAGGAACATACTACAATCAACAATCAAGTTTCCAATATGGGAGAGCTTAAGACTAAGTGAGTGTGTGCACCTACAAGGTCAATAATTAAAACATAAGACATGTAAATAAAAACTCGATTAGTAAACAAGGCTAATAAGTTTATGATTGTTCTCTAATCATCCAAAAATTCTATTCAAATAAGCTTAATCCGCTCTTGTCAATTAAATGGCGCTTGGCGCATCTTTTTATGATTTTCAAATTTTTGGCGTCTTTACGCATCTTTTGTTGGCATCATTGCCAACATTTTGTAATTTTTGCAAGTATATTATCTTTTAAATAATCCTTTAAAAAAAATCTTAGTTGTGAATATATGCTTCTCAGATTAAATTCGATATAATAGAGCTTCTTTCTCTCTAACATAAAGAAGAATTACCCACAAGCAAAATTAATATCAAAGACAAGAGTACGAGAAACTCGTATTTGTATTATATATTCTTAAACATTATAAGTATAAGATGGATTGCTTAAACAAGCTTAAGAAAAGAATCTCAATTCCATAAACAATCTTTAATTTGAGATAAGACTTTTGATTTAGAAAAGAAAATATGTCACTAAAATAGGTTTAAAGAAAGAGACACAATCACAAAATATTCCCCTACCTCTAAGAGATTAAGTAGATAAAAACATAAATTGAACTACAAATTCCAAAGCACGAATAAGAATATAATATCATATAGCGATGATTTTGAAGACAAAGTAAAAATGGACAAAAGAAAAATAAAACACACTAAAGCTAAAACAACGAAAAGGAAACAAAAGCAAAAGAAATAAAAAGCAAAAGAAAAGAAAATAAACATTTCACGCATTTAAATGTCAATCACACCCAATCTGGTCCCTTAAAGAACTGAAAGTATCGAAGGCCCAGTGGTTTAGTAAAGATGTCCGCAATGTTTTTCAGTTGTCACAAATGGTGTACTCAATGTCCCCTTAGTACACATGATCTCTAATGAAGTGAATGCTAATGTCAATGGTGTTGAGTCCTTGAATGTTGGATAGGATTCTAAGAGATCGCATATGGCACTATGTTGTCACAAAAGATTGAGAATGGTGTTAAATGTAAATACCTAAAATTCAATACCTCTTGTTTCAACCAAAGACTTGGGCCACACAACTTCCAAGAGCATGCTATTCAGCTTGCAACAGGGAAAGTGCAACAGATTTGCTTCCTACTAGACCAAGAAGACCAAAGATTGTCCCATTAATTGGACAATTCCAGAAGTTCTTTATCCACCTTGCATCCCTGCAAAAAATCAAGAGTCAGAAAAACAATATTCCTAAAAGAAGTGCTGTGTCTAGGGTACCAAATCCCTAATCCTTGTGTCCCCAGAAGGTATCTAAAAATCCTTTAACAGCAGTGTGGGATTTCCTTGAGGAATCAGCTTGAACTCGCACAAAGGCAAACACTAAACATGATGTCAGCCGGCTCGCATCAAGTAAAGTAAAGAATCCAATCTGCTCTATACTTCTTTCTGATCAAACAGACTTACCACTTGGGTCCTTATCCAATGGAGCACTAAAAGTTAATGTGAGTGTGTAATTGGCTTGGCTTTGTCATCTCATATTTCTTCAAAAGTCCTTTATGTATTTTTGTTTGATTTAAGGGAAAGTTTCCATCCTCCAATTGTGTTTATGCTAAACTCCAATAAATAGGACAACTCTCCGCATCAAACTCATCTCAAAAACTCTCTACCATTGTTTTAAGAAAATCAATAACCACAATTTTTTATTAGAAAATCCAGGAAACAGTATATCATGCCACAATAAATCTGAACAATGAGTAAATCATCTCCAACTCTCCTAAGAAAAAGGGTGGTGTCTACGGCTACCCCTTGCCAAACTCCCTCTCTAGTAAGAATGTGCTAAGCCTCTCATACATAACAAGCTCCCCCTCACAAGATCCTCTCTCTCTCCCAATCTCTCTTTATCTCCTCAAGGCCTTCTCAGGTCAAGGCAGCAGCCAAAGATTTTCAAAAACATTGAACAATAGCTCTTAAATAGAAGAGCTTCAAAGGAGCTCATTAATTGTAAGATGCTGACTTTATCGTCCAGGATGATATGGACATCGTCCTGGCCGATCAGTACAAAACCCAGAAGATCGGTCGGAGCATCACCCTGGATGCATTCCTTGACGATTGAAAATTGGCTTGATCGTCCAGGACAATATTCATATCGTCCTGGCCTATCAGTTCAAATCAGGGGAAAATCGTCCTGAGCATCGCCCTGGATACGAGCTGGCCGATATATATCGTCCTGAAGTATCTAAAGGTTTTTGACTGGATCGTCCTGGACGATCCTACGATCGTCTAGGACGATGATCGTATCAATCATCCTTAATTACTCCCTTGATTTCCTGATCAATTAAGGCATATTTTGAGAATTTCATCCAGGCCGATCAATGATCGTCCTGGCCGATAATTTAAAAATACAATATACCTTAATTGTCTATGGCTTCAATTTCTTTCTGTTTTGAGCTTATCGTCCTGGCCGATACACGTATCGTCCAGGATGATATGTTAAAGACGGCTGCCTTAATTAAGAATCTTTATTTAGACTTTCTGTTTTAAGTCTGATCGTCCAGGACGATGTAAATATCGTCCTGGCCGATATGAGTAAAAATAGAAATTCTAAGTCTCTCAAGTGTGTGTGTGTAGGGCTACTTAGCATCAGTCTCTTTGACCATTACAAGAAGACTCAATAAGTTAAAAATAAAAGTACAGACTGACTCAATCCTAATCCTATGCAATCCTGAACTGGCTTCGTCTATTCGTCCGATCTTCGATTCCTGAAAAGTTAGAAGCAACAAGCAGTCCAAGAAAAATAGTGTTTGTCAATCATCAAAACATAAGCCATGAAATAGATTTGTAACAATCTCCCCCTTTTTGATGATGGCAAACATAAGTAGGAAAATTTTAAAAAAGAGTTAATTAGAATTTCAAAGTTACAAACACATCCCCTTTTTCCTACCACATCCTACTCCCCCTTTTGTCATCACAAAAAGAGGGTCCAGACACACAAAAGAAAAAGAGAAAACAAAAACTAAAACAGACTAAATGGACAAATTACAGAAAACATGAAACAAACAACAGAAAAACACAGACTAGAAAAACGAAGGATCCTGATCATCAGAAGGAGGTGGTGGAGGTGGCTGCTGAAAGTAGCTGGCAAGCGTGGTAAACTGAGTATTGAACCAGGCAATGGAAGTGATTTGTCGTGGACTAGACAAGGTCAGGATTTGAAGCGATTAAGTGCAGCTTATCCCTGGTGGTGGATAGTTGTAAAAGATCAACACAATCCTTATATGTGATTTCGACAGGGCATCGATTCACATAGGAGGTTAGGACTGTGAAGGTAGGGTTAATACGAAGGTTTGTGAAAAATTCTCGAAGAAACTCAGTATTGAAGGGGAAAGCAAGAGACAGGATGAAACAAAGGGAGGTGTGAGCGAAAAGATCCATTACTAGGTATGAGATGTGGGAAGGATTGATGATTCTCGAGACAGTTATCCCACACTCTTTATAACGATGGTAGGCGGCTTCATCTTCTACTTCCCTGAAACGAGGGTCAATCTTACCCCTTGAAGAACTCCCAGAAGTTTGTCGAACACATTTCCCACTAGCCATAGTGAGGAGTTAGCAAGAAAACACAAGTGGAGAAAGGGTGGAAAGTGAAAAACCATGGCTGGAATGGCTAAAATTTAAAGAAACGGCCATATCGTCCTGGCCGATCGCAGAATCATCCAGGCTGATATGGCTCAATAATTACGTACAGGCTGATTGGTCAAAAAGGTGGTCCGATCGTCCGGGCTGATCAGATGTCGGCCAGGCCGATTAGACATAGGCGATCGTCCCGAGGAGTCAATCCGGATGACCGTTGAAAAAGCAGATCGTCCAGGCCGATTAGGTGTATCGTCCAGGACGATGCATAATAATTGATCGTACCAGCCAAAGTTAAAACATTTTAAATCACTGCCTCGTGTATCGTCCAGGATGAACAGTGGATAGACTCGGCCGATTGTCCAATAATGGATTGTCCGGGGCCAATTTTAAAGAGTCAAATATGCTGACACGTGGGTCGTCCAGGACGATCAAGTGTATCAGCTAGGACGATGCACATAAAATGCATCGGCCAGATGAAATATTCTATCGGCCAGGACTATCATCATGATTTTAACAGAGTTTGATCAGATTATCCAGGATGATATATGATCGTCCAAGACGATGAGTTACAACAAGCACAGAAAAGGTCAGCAGATGGATTTTGAAAAGAATTTGCCCTATCGTCCAAGATAATAAAGGTATCGGCCAGGATGATTTGACTAGAATTTGAAACATAAAGAAGGATGGTGATGATCAAAGCCCTCAAACAAAAAACAAAAGAAAAACAGACAAAAAACACAGTAATAGAAGCAAAAATACAAGGAAAATTAAAAAACATATATTTTTGGATTTTAATTTTTCTATTTTTTTTTTTTAGCAAGGCATTTCATATGATAAAATCTCAAATGGTTTTAAACTTTAGAGTTCCAAGAGATCAAGAAGTTTAACAAATCCCAATCAGAAGAAGGTCGAACATTTGATTCCGTTAACCCTAGATCAGACATCCTTCAAGGTACAAAATTTCTTTTGGAAAATAGAGGCCTAACTCAAAAATAACTAAATAGGATAAGAATATCCATTCAAGACTTGTTTACAAAGAAAATATCTCAT
>NW_021318575.1:1354340-1379474 GCF_001605985.2 Dendrobium catenatum | reverse complement strand
TTTTTAAGCCCATGAACTTAGGTCCCAAGCTAAACAAAGGGGGGGGGGGGGGGGGTGGGGGGGGGGGTGAATTGGTATTTTTAAAATTTTCTTTTTCACAAAAGAATGAAATCACAATGAACAAAATCAACACACAAATAATAAATGCGGAAAATTAAAAGTGGCGAAGCAAGAAAACATGAACAGCAGGAATTTAATAGTGGTTCGTTCACTCGACCTACGTCCACTCCCGGAGGTACCCTTGAGTATTGCACTTACAAACATGACTCTCCTTTATCCCGCATAGCTTAGGCTGAGAGCCTTATACAAAGCACCTCCGTTTTGCCACACACCGGCAAGGCAGAGAACCTTAACCTCCTTTTGCTTTTCTCTGAAGCTGGCAGAGAACAACAACCAAAGCTAACTCTTACCTCTACCAACCCTTCCACGGATTGGACTTCTAGACGAAGAGAAGTAGAGCGATCCTTGAAGCACACCTTGTGAATCCGCTCACAAGCTCCCTTAACAAGATCCTCTCTTCCTCCTCTCTCTCTTTCTTCTCCTCAAGGCCCTTCTCAGTTCAAATGCAGCAGGAAAAGGTCTTCCAAAACATTGAACAAGAGTTTTAAAATAGAAGAGCTTCAAAAGGAGCTCATTAATTGCAAAGTTGGCCGACGAATATCGTCTGCCGATATGGCACATAGGCCTGGCCGATCAAATACAAACTCAGAAGATCGGCCAGAGTATCACCCTGGATGCAAAAAACGGAATGAGATGAAATTGGTTTGTATTGTCAGGCCGATCTCACGATCGTCCCGGCCGATCCAGCTTCAAATCAGAGAAAATTGTCCAGAGCATCGCCCTGAATTCGAGCTGGTCGATAATTTATCGTACCTGGCGTAAACAGGTTTTTTGAATAGATTCGTCCAGGACGATATGAAATCGTTATCAATCAATCCTTAATTACTCCCTTGATTTTCCTGATCAATTAAGGGCATAATTTGTGAATAATCATGCCAGGCCGATCTAATGATCGTCCTGGGCCCGATAATTTAAAAATACAGTATTCTTAATTGTCTATGGTGTCAACTTCTTTCAGTTTTGAGCTTATCGTCCAGGCCGATACAACCGGGTATTCGTTCCAGGTCCGATAATGTTAATGATGGCAGCCTAATTATGAATCCTTATTTGACTTTCTATTTAAGCTGATTGTCCAGGACAATGTAAATATCGTCCTGGCCGATAATGAGTTAAAAATAAAAATTCTAAGTCTTCAAGTGTGTGGTGTGTAGGGTTACTTAGCTCAGTCTCTTTGACCATTACAAGTAGATCTCAAAGAAGTGAAAACACAAGTACAAGACTGACTTAACCCTAAACCGTATCGTAATCCTGAACTGGTTCATCTGTTTGTCCGATCTCTTCGATTCTGAAAAGTTAGAAGAATCAAGTAGTGCCAGAAAATCAATAGTGTTTGTCAATCATCAAAACATAAGTCCATGAAAAAAGGTTTGCAACAAAATCTCCCCTTTTTGATGAGGCAAAACACTTGAAAATAATTAGCTTAAAGGTTCATGATCGATAAAAAGGACAATCATAAACTTCTCCCCCTTTTGACATATAAAAGGAGGGACACAAAGAACAATAGCAAATCAAAATTTTTTTTTTTAACAAGGCATGAAAAAATGATATAGTATTCTATTTGATTGATTTAGAAAACTTGTGATTAATGAGTTAACAATCTCATCAATCCATAGAATAGTAGAATATTGAATCACGGTTTACCTTAACTCAGACGTTTTCTTAGGCAGAATCGTCTTTTGAAATCAATGACCTAACTCAAAGAATTAATTGGATATGAAAAAAAAATTCATCCATCACTTGGCTTAAGAAAAAACTATCTTTATAAAATAATGACAAAGTAAATTTGTCACAATCACAAAATAATCGAAATCCACGCCTTTGAGAACCAAAACTTTTAAGTTCTAAAAGATTTAAAAAGGAGATGAATAGCTTTCTTTTGAAGTGGGGCTCATTTTATGCGCCTCTTGTCAATTTGAGTGGGCGCTTTGCACATTTTTGTTTTTATTTTCGATACACTTTTGTTGTATATTTTTTAATTTTGGCGCTTTGGCGCTTCTTTTGTTTGCATCATTGGCCTTTTTTTTTTGCAAAGCTATATTCTCCTTTTATTAACCTCTTAAAAAATTTAGTTTTTGAATATATCTTCCTCAGTATATTAGAGAATAGGAGTTCTTCTCTCTGACAAAAGGAAGAATTACCACAAGCAGAATTAATAATCAAAGACAGGAGAGTAACGAGGGATCTTTGATGTGACAAAAAGACTTTAAACATTATAGCATACAAGAATAGTTCGCTTAAGCAAGCGTTAAGAAAGATCCAATTTCTAAATAATCTTAATTTAAGATAGATTTTTTAATTTAGAAAAAGAAAACTATGCCACAAAAATAGGTTAGAGAAAAGAGACACAATCACAAATATTTTTTACCAACTAGGAGATTAGGAGATGAAAACCACATTGAACTAAACAAATTTTCAAAAGTCAAGGACAAGAAATATAATATCATTTCAACAATGATTTTAAAGACTAAGAAAAAGAACAAGAAAAATAAAACACACTAAAAACTAATAAAAAATAAGAAAAGCAAAAGCAAGTAACTAAGATCAAGTTTCATAACATTTATATCAAATCACACCCCAATCTGGTCTTAAATTCCTAACGAACTTTCAAAAGTACAATAACATAAATAATGAAGGAAAATAAACCAAAGGACTCTTTCCCATTATTGATCACTTAGGAGGAATTAAATGTATTGTAATTATGAGGCTAGGATCTTTCAATTGTGACCTTCAAGTAGATGAAATATTAATTTGTAAAACACTACAAAATAAATGCAATAAATCACATTTAACCTAAGCTAAATTTTAAAAAATGGTATATAACCTTAAATAATAACAAACCTATGATCTATCTGAACCACATAGCTTTTAACACACTCTTGAAATATTTTAATAGGGACACTAATTATTACGTAGGATATGATTCTGGCGTTGTTTTATGTTAGGAAGATACCATGCTTGAAGGATATCTTATGGATGTTTATTTTCTTTGCTGCACTATAGATGTCAAACATCATTATATTTCTTGTTGGTACACCTTAGACTCTTGTAGGTTGTGTTACATCAAGTTTCAAAAGTAAATAATTATTCTTTATTTAATGATCATTATATTCTAGAGTCTTATAAAAGATCTTAAAACATGAAGATGAAGACAAAAGTAAGAAATTATATTTATATTTTTATTTCGATAGAGATAAAAATCCAAGACTATTGTGGTGGTGCTTGACCACCTTACTTTTAGTAGATACTGATTTGTATTACAAATTATAAATAGATGTTTAAAATTTTTATTTAATTCATTTTAAAATTAAAACATTAATAATTCCTAAATTGTTCATTATGCTAGATATGCGCATCTACATATTTAAGGAAATGGGAGTTGTGTAGATTATCAAGATTGATTCTATTTGAGCTTAGCTAGATGTAACATGCAAGATTTTAATATAATTATATTTTATTTCATATGCTATTAATTAAACCCATTTAAATATACACAAGTATATGTGCCAAATTAATTAATAAAGTGATGAAGTAGAGAGTCTAAACCACAAAGATGAGTTATGCTTACCTGCATTAAAAGTACTATTATTTCCCATAATTACATAAGTTATCCTACTAAAATAAAAATGATCTTTTTAAGTTCCTACTTCTAAATAAAAATAACTTAATTTGCTTATACAGTATTAATAAAATGTTTTGAATTGATACATGTACATAGCATATTTTTTGTAATGATACATTTAATTTTAGATATGGATCAGAGCATATGCTTCTAATGATCTCTGTCAAGCTTATAGGGGTGAAAAGGATATCTACTAATATCCTATAATTTTAATATCTTTATAAAACCTAGAATATCAAAACATCTTATGTTAAGACATTCCAACATTATATCTAAATATTCATGATTGTTCATGCATTCCTCCATCGAGGTTATACCTCATAAAAAATTTAACTACACATATGGTCAATACATGCATTAAATGAAAAATTGTATATATTGAAAATGAAAATAAATGTTTTAGAGTATGAGATTCTACATTAGTACTTAATTTGCTCTTTACATCATCAATTTAAAATAAGACATATAGTATGATATAAAATAAATAATAAGCAAAGTCATTTTCATTATATCCATAGAATAATCTAAGTACAAGAGAATTAGTGGAATTTTTCACCAAGATGAATTAAAGTCTCTTATCTGCTCTTATACTTAATATGCTCTTTCTTCACTTACATAAATGCTTATACAATCACAAGCTAAACTTTCCCATATATTATATCTTGCACCTTCCTAGCTTCTCTTATATTTTACTAAAACATGGTAGTAAGGAAGTACACTAGAAATGTACTAAATTTTACTCAAGTAACTAAAATCCTTCTTAAATAATACAAAACATATATATGTAGGAAACAATAGAAATTTCCTCAAGCATCACGAACTTCATAAAGTGGCACCACGACACTTAAAGTTGAACTAGCACCTTTATATGATGATAGGTTTGTTATACTATGACACTTAATATCATGGAATTGTTACTAATTCAACATATATGTCCTTTTTTCTACATCAATCATGGCTCTAGGAAGTTGCAACTGCTACACCAAGGCATTCAAGAAATCTTAGTGTTGCGGTACCCAGGTTTAACTGCTACACCAAGGCATTTGAATTATAGTAAATTTTTTTGTGAACAAATACTGCCAAACTGAATGTTCAAGTTAATGATGTTTCTTCTCATGTTGTTGCAGTGCCTAGAAATAGAGAGGATGACACTTTAATGTCCAAAATTGGCATTTTGACAGAATTGATTTTAGTACATCATCATAGTTTCATCTGCCAATTTGGCACTATATCATACTTTCTACTTTTCATTATTTTTTAGTATTTCCTTTACAAAAATAAATAAAATAATATACTTTTTGGTAAAATCCAAATGTAATTTATGCCACATAAATTAGTCTTAACAAATTCTCCCAAGCTTAAACTTTTTCTAGTACTCAACCAATTTAAAAAATTTTGACTTTTGATTAATTTAATAACAAAGTAAAACATGCTAATTTAAATTTACTAAAATATAGTATAATACAAAAAAATTTAGATGTAATTTAGAATGAACCAAGTTAGAATTTTAGTTTAAAAAATTATTATTACTTATCCAAATCAGTCACCCTCATCATTGCTTGTTTTGAATTTATATGTTATTAATATTACATTCACTATTAAACCTTTAAATGATTAAGGTAGCTTAAAGATTACATGAGTTTGTATTTAAATATTATATTTTATTAGTTCACCATCACCTCTATTATTTTTCTTACTTTATCCATATAACTTTAAGTATAAGGTTGTAGTTGGACTTTAATCTTTTAATGGATACCAATTTTTGAATGGACACTTCATATTTTCATTCTTTCTCAAAAAATTTATTTTAGAACTCATTTCCATTTTCTTTTCTTTTCATTCTCAAGGAGTTCATAACTAATAATTTTGAATATTAATTTTTCTTATATTTTACTTTGCAATCTTTGTAATTTTAATTTAAGGATTTTGTAAGATCACTAGTTCAAATTTCAAGTTACCATGATCTCCAATTTTATGCTACGCATATATATTCTTTAGCCTTAATTATTCCTCTTTTCATTCAAAGGTTAATGTATTAATGTGTAACTAATATATTCAAGAAAATTAATACCTTGAAAACTCTAGGTAAGTTAATTATTATATTTTTAAAACTACAAATCATAATGCAAAAGTTCATTCAAATTATAATCTAGGGTTTTACTATTATACTAGTTATATATAATTTTAAATATAGTTTTTAAATTTAGCTAAATCAAAAATTTAAATGTGCAGATGTTAATAGAAGATAATGTAAAATATTTAAAGTGCAAGAAGAATAGAATCAAATGCAAATACAACTACATGGAAACTAGAATTAACAACACATGCTTCTTAAATAATTGATAAACATACACATAACACGTGATACTCTAACAATAAGAAACTAGTACCAAGGGCACCACTCTACAACAATAAATGACTATAGACACAAATGGGTCACTACCCATAAGCACTAAGTTTATAGTCTTTAGCATGACTATATAAATTATTTAATTGCAATATGAAAAAAATCAGTTATATTACTCAATCATTAACTTTAAAAACATGTAATATTTTCTTATATTGAATTTACACAATCTTATAAGGAGATATTATCATGATAGGGAATGGTCTAAACCACCCTGGATTTTAATTTTCCTGAAAGAAATTTATTTCTAGAAAAAAAGTAAAACACCCTATCTAAACGTTAATTCCTTCCTAAGAAGCTTACGAGAATGCCATCTTCTAATTTATCCTTATAAATTATTATGTTTTCATAAGCCTCGTATATGATTTCATTCAATTGATTCAAATCTATTAATCTTTTCTCTTTTATTCCTTAAAAATTAGAATTCATTTCTTTAATAGCCTAAAATGCTTTATGTTCTATTCTGCAAGATGGTGCATGCTTTCCCAAAAAATAATTAATAGGATGTCATACAAGTAGGAGTCATAAAAGTAGTTTTATAGGTCCATAATGTATGTTCTATCTTAACAACCTAATCCTTCAAATTAGAAGTGAATTTTTTTCCAAAATTCGTTTAATGTTCCTATTGCTAATTTGAAATAAGTCGTTATAATCTTATGATAAATTACTTATTTATTTAGCACTATTTCTATTCTTTTGTTGTAGAAATGAGTTCCCCCATCACTGACTAAACCTTAAGACATTCCAAATCTAAAAAAATTAGTTTTCTTAGAAACAATTAAGTAGAACCTAAGCATCATTTCTAGTGGTTTCCACCTCTTCAATCCATTTTGAAGCATAATCCATAGCTATACCAATTGATTAATTTCCATATGATATTTCCTACTATTTTTTCCCATAAAAATATAATCCCAAAAAATAAAATATCTTAATCTCCAAAATAAAGTTCAAAGGCAATTTATTTATTTTTTGTAATATTGCATACTCTTTAACATTCATAACACTATCTAATATGTTCATTTACATCCAAAAAAAGATTATGCTAGAAAAATCCAAATGTTATTGGAGCATAGTTAGGGAAACAACATGGAATGCTGTTAAAAACTTCTTTACATCTGGAGTTATGCATAAGGAGTGGAAAAATATGTTAATTATATTAATCCCCAAAATTAAGAATCCAATTTTTCCATCCAACTATAGGCCTATAAGCCTTTGTCAAACTACTTATAAGATTATTGCTACTATGTTGGTTAATAGACAAAAAAAATACATGTCCAAGATAATTTAGGAGGAGCAATTGGCTTTTATTCCAGGGAGATCAATGTCAGAACATTGTTTACTAGCTTAAGAGATCTTTAACAATTTTAAAGTTTCTAAGAATAAAAAAGGTATGATGGCTGTAAAGCTTGACATCGAGTAGGCTTACGATAGCATGGGATGGCCAACTCTTCATCATATTCTTAATTGGTATAGTTTCCCGGCTACTTTTTTTTTTATTTACTCATGGAATGTGTAGTGAATGCTAGGTTTTCAATTATTCTGAATGGGAAGAATTCAAGATGGATCGATGCTCTCAGTGGATTCTGGTAGGGGTGTCCACTTTCACCATATTTATTCATTATGTGTTCCCAACTTCTTTCCAACTTGTTTAAGAAAAGAGGACAAGAATTGGGTATTCAGGTATCTCCTAGAGGACCGAGGATTACACACCTTCTATATGCTGATAATGTGCTTGTTTTTTCACAAGCAACCACTACATTGGCAAGATTATTGAAGAGTATTATGGAGGAGTTGTGTAAATGGACGGGTCAAAGTGTTAACATCAACAAGTCCCAAATTTATTTGGTAAGGCTATTTTGAGATCTTATAAGAAGATGGTTGCTAAGGTTCTTGGTTTTAAATTTGTAAAGGAAATGTATTATCTGGGTATTAAAATTACTTTAAGAAAATTGGTTTTGGCTGATTTTCAAGACCTGCTGAGTCATGTGACGGATAGATTGAATGTTTGGGGGAAGAAGTCTTTATCTTTGGGAGGTAGAATTACTCTCATAAATACTTCATTAATATCTATGCAAAATTTTTTACTTACACACTCTTTGGTTCCTAAGAGAGTGTTGTATGAGCTCAAAAAAATATGTAGGAGATTTATTTGCACAAATTGGATGGGAAGAAAGGTTTGCATTACGTAGCATGGGAGGAGATATGTAAACCAAGATGTGATGGAGGTTTGGGAGTGCATTCAGACGTGCTTAGAGGCGGGTGTCTAAGGGCGCGGTTGGCATGGAAATTTATCCAGAATCCTGATTCATTACGTCATAGAATTTTAATTGCTAAATATGGAGATGATATCATGAATGGAACTTGAAAAAAGAGCTCCTCTTGTGCTTGTCAAATTATGATGGATGGACGTAAACATATTAAACACATTGTTAAATGGAAGGTGGGTAGAGGAAATAAAATTAATGTCTTAAATGACATTTGGCTACTGGACAAGTGTATTAATACTTGGCCTACATTTGCTGACTGTGGTTCTTTAGAGGACATGACGGTTCACAGCTCATTACAGATGAAGGAAATTGGGATGAATAGAAGCTACAGAGGTTCTTTGATGAAGAAATTATAAAATTAATCAGGCAAATTCTAATTTACTGTATTTGAAAGGAGAATCAGGTGGATACCTTGTGTAAATTCTAGGGTAGATAGATTTCTGCATTGGCTTATGAATATGTGATGAAAGAGAGATGTAAAGAAGATGATGGTGGTTTCTGCAATTGTCTTAAGAAGATGAAGCTGAATACTAAGGTGGAACTATTTTGGTGGCGCCTTAGTAAGTTTGCTATCCTTAACAATCATTTTCTTAAATTTTGAAGGCTTGTTGTTGATGAATCTTGTGCTAGAGGATATCAAGAGGTTGAGAACTATGAACACATTGTGGTTCATTGCAAATATCTTATTGATGTTATTTTAAAAATTAGAGATTGGGGTTTTATATTCCTATTTTTCAAACACTTGGTTGCTATCTAGAGGAACTGAGAAGAATTTTAGTTCAAAATTCTGGTGTGATTAGATTATATTGTGCTACAATGTTTCTGTCCTGGAAGAACCGGAATGGGATGAAGCACGGTAAGGCTGCTATGTCTAGTTCCTTAGTGGAAGCGAATGCTCTTTCTTTAGCCTTGTTTAAATCTAGTCCATATCTAGATAGTTGGGGTACTAATCTCCCTAGGGAGTCCCACAGTACTTGGTGCCCTCCACCGTTAGATTGGATCTTGATTAATGTTGATGCTTCATTGTTGAATTCAAATTGTGCTGGCATTGGGGTAATTTTCAGAGATTACAATGGTAGACTTTTTCTTTCCTTTGGGAAGTACACTAGGATGTTGCACAACTTGAGATGGAGGCGGTTATAGCAATAAGGGACTTCATTCAATGTTGAATGATTGAAAGTAAAGGACTTATCATTGAGAGTGATAATCTCATTGTTATTACATTCATCCAAGATTCTTTGAAGAAAGTAAAGTGGAAATTGGAGAATTGGCTGGTCGAGGAGCTATTCTTCCTCTATGATTTCAATAAAGTCATTTTTCATTATATCAATAGAGAATGTAATAAAGTAGCTAATTTTTGTGCTATTTGGCATTAGATGGTAGTTTTACTTTTAATAGTTTCTCTTTTGGTGACATTCCGTCCCCTTTGCAAGATTTAATCAAGGAATGTTACCCTTTTATCAATTGTAATTAGTTTCTTTTTCTTCTTTTAATACATAATTGCACTTTTCAAAGAAAAAAAATCCAAATTGAATAATTTTAGAAGCATTTGTATATCCTCTAAAATGTTCTCTATATTATGGATCATGACATTCCCTAATGATTGGTTCAATTTCTTTCTCGAAGACACACTTCTAATAATTTTATCATTACAAGCTTTTAATAAATAATTTTCATCCCAAAAATAATTTTTGGATTCATGCAATAAGGTTCACTTTTTAATTGCTGATAAATCATATGGAAGTATTCCAGTAACAATGCAATTAACAATGTCAAAATACCAGGGTAGTCTGTTAGGTTATAAAGCAAATAATTGTTCTTCAAGAAATATTCATTAATATCAAGCTCAATTGATGCATGTTTTTCAATAAAAAGTATAAAAAATAATCAATAATTTGATTTTAAGTCCCTTTTCTATCCAAAGTTTTTGCATCAAATTCATGTAATAGAAGAACCCACCTCATAAATCTAATTTTAGTGTATTTCTTTGTCATAAGATATTTGATAGCATAATTATTAGTATAAAAGTATTTTTGGAACAAATCAAATACAATCTAAACTTGTCAAAAGAAAAAAATAATGCCTTCAAGCACCATGAATTGTTTCTTCTCCGAGTTTTACCCTAAATTTGTATCTACACATCTTATTAAACTGGAAATTAAATACTCAAGATAAGAATCAAATATAGTGATAAATACTAAGAAGCTATCCCAGAAAATTTTAATACCATACTCAATTAAGTTACAAAAAATTGACATTATTCATCGTTGAAAAGTGTCAGGAGCATTTCAATGACGAAAGGTAATTTCCTAATGACAAAAAGTTTCTTGAGGAGTAGTGAATGTAATCTTATCTTGGTCCTCATGTATAATACGAATCTTATGATACATTAAAGATCCATCAAGAAAATAATAGGATGAATGCCTTGCCAATAAATATAATATCTAATAAAAAAAAGGCAATGGGAAATTATCTTTTCTAGTGGCCTCATTTAATTTATTATAATTTATTATGTCTTCCTCCCAGTGGCAAATCTAGTAGGAATAAGTTCATTATGTTAATTTTATATAAATATCAAGAAACCTTTTTTAGGAATGCAATAAAAATGCACACCTACGAACTAAAAAAAATGGGATAAATAACCCCAATATTAAACCATTTAAGAATCACTTTTTTAAAAATATCTTTTATTGAAGGGCTAAGTCTTCTTTTAGGATTAGCTTTTGGTACTAAATTTCCTTCAATTTAAATTCTAAGCTTAAAAACTAATAGGCAACATCATTTAATGAAGCAATTGTCCACCCAAAAGATCTTTTAAAATCGCATAAACACGTAATAAACTCAATTTATAGAATTTTTTTTAGTTAACATAAATGATTATATAACGAGTAGAGTTGTTACAAAAAAAAAAACTTAAGATAATAAGGTAAAATTTTAAGCTCTAGGGAAGGAGCTTCATTAATAGTTGATCTTAAAGTTTTACCAAAAGATGTAGTTTCTAAAGTTTGACTAGTCTCATTAACAAATCTTGTAATACCACCAACTGTTGAAAATGATTCCACTAAAAAGTAATAATTCCTTTCAATTTATTATTCCAATAAATCTCCTTCCATCATTTCTTCTTATAAAATCTCCACTATATAGTCTTCTAAATTAACTCTAAAATAATATGTATTCTTCTCTTGAGGGAATGTTTTAGATTTAAACAGATCTATAGTAACATCTTGATCTTGAACCCTCATAGTCAATTCACTTTTTTAACTATCATTCATGGATTTTCAAGTAGCTACAAAAGGTCTTCTAAAAATGATGTATATTTCCCTATATTCTTTCACATCAAGATTAATAAAATGAATAGGGAAAATAAAATTTTTAACTTTGTTCAAAATATTGTATATTACCACTCTTGGTTAAATAAAAGATCTATCAACCAATTGTAGTGTAATAAAAGTAGGTTGAACTTCTCAAATATCTAATCTTTTGAAGATTAAAAAGGTAAGAGATTTGTTATTGATCCTAAATCACATAAATCTCACCTAAAAAATTATGACCTATTGTTAAAGGATTTGCAAAACTACCATAATCTCTAAATTTTTCATGAACTTACTTTTGAACTATAGCACTACACTTTTATGTTAGTGCCAACGTTTTGAATTCTCCTAACTTTTTTTTTTATTGATGATATCCTTCATAAACTTAACATTGTTGGGCATTTTTTCTGATGCTTCGGAGAATAGTAGTTTGATAATTAATTTCTAAAACATAGGAACTTTGAGAATAGTTTATAAAAATTTTGTTTTATTAACCTTTGATGAAATGGTTGTGGGATCTTTTGATAACCTTCCTAATTAGTTTTAAATGTTCTTTTATAGTATCAGGTTGTTCACTTTATGATTAATTTCAAAATTTTCTGCTTCACCATTTATCTTATAAGGTAAATCTCTATCAATATAAGGGTCTCGCAAATTTCTCCCCCAGTTATGTTGCATATTATTATATTATTCTTAAAATTTTTAATAATTAATCAATCGAGCAAGATGCCCTATATAATCTTCAATTTTTCTAAGAGAAGTATATTAATTATACAATTGAATTCCTAATTGCATAATAATATCTTCCAATGGTAACTTCAAATTCCTATCATGATAGATTCGTTCAAAAATTTAATGGTAATGCTTAAATGTTACATTATATGGCTTGGCAGCATTTTAACTTATAAAATATCTAACATAATTATTATACCTATTTGACCATGCCTTTACTTTAAAGTGTCTAATTTCATCAAAATTACTGCAACTTGTGCAATAAAAATTGATAGAACATATTGTTCATAGACTCCGTCTATTTTCTTAGCATTTTTCCTATTAGTAGGCTAGTGGAAATTATAGTATCCATTTCTTAGACTCTTTTGTATGATTTGTTAATTAGTTTAAACATTTAAGATCCTCCAATTGCAACATCTTTGATTGAAGTTGATAGAATGTTTTAATTTAAAAATTTTAGCTTGGATAGTAATCCTATTAATACTCTTAAGGATTCCATCTACAACAAGAATAGCATGCTCTTTAAGAGGTCTACGATGATCCTAATCTAGGACTAGGATAGACATCTCAAATTTTTTTTTAGTTTTTTGAATTTTTTAAAGGTTCCTTTCTATCTTTGAAATAAATAACAAATAATCCTTCTTAGATCTAGAATGCATACAATATTAAATAAAAAATAATAATACAAAAGAACAAATTGATAAAAATAAGATACAAAATACAAGTAGGTCAAAATATGAACTTTTTTTTTTAAATAATATAGTTAAAATTATAAAATATAAATTACTTCCTTAGCAATTATGCAAAAAAACATAGTGTTGTGTAGCTTTGGTAGATTATTGAGATTGAGTTTGTCTAATCTTAGCTAGACGTGATACGTATAATTTAAATATGACTAGGTTTTCTTTGATATTTCAACAATTAAAGTCCACTTAAATATATATATGTATATGTGTCAAATCAAGTAATAAAGTGAAGAAGAAGAGTGTCAAACCCACAAGGAAGAGTTGTACTTATAATAAAATTACTATTATTTAGTATAATTACATAAGTTATCTTACTAATATATAATTTTTTTTTTAGTTTTTGCCACTAAATAAAAATATGTAAATCAGTCAATAAAATTTATATAATTTTAATAATTTTTTTTTTTTAGATTGATGCATGTAAAATTTATATTTTTCCTAATGATATTCTCAATTTTAAAAGAAGATCATAACATATGCATCCTAAGATCTTTGTTAAGCTTATAAAGGTGAAAAGGATATCAAATGACCTATTATAAATTTTATATCTTCATAAAACTAAGATTATTCAAATATCGTATGTCTAGGAAAATCAACATTCTATCTGAATACTCCTGATTAATCTTGCATTTTTTCATTGAGGCTATACAACACACTATGTTTTAACTACAAACATAGTCATTGTATGCATTAAATAAAGAATGGGATATATTGAAATAACAACAAATTATTTATAGTGTAAGTGTCTATATTAGTACTTAATCCTCTTTACATCATCATTATAAAATTAAATATATATTCAAACATATAAGAAATAACAAGCAAACTCATTTTCATGATATACATAGAAGAATAAAATTATAAGAGAATAGTGGAAGTTCATCAGAAGGAAGGATCAAAGTATATTTTTTACACTCATTCTTCCTCCACTTATAGTGTTGCTTATTCAAACACAGGCCAAACTCTTGTAGAGATTATATCTTCCACTTCCCTATACTCTATTAGATTTTACTCAAAGAGGGGATAATAGAAGTATACTAGAAATGAACTAAATTTTACTATTATGATCTCTGTAAATTAAATTAAATTTCTATTTATTTAAAAATAAATAAATGTCCTAAAGCACTGTGGCAATTGATAAGGTGGCATCATGACACTTAAAGTTGAACTAAGGCATCAGTGCTGACAGGTTCACCCCGATGTAGTGCATGATGATGTGAAATGGTTACTAATTAAATAGAAGTATAATTTTATTATTTTGATCATGCATCTTGGAAGTTATAACACACATTCCATGGTGTTCCAAAAATTTCAAGACTACGGAGCCCATGTGGACTTTTTCACAATAAAACAATTGTTTTGTAGCACTGTGACATTCATTTTCATGTGAATCCAATGTTTCCAAGCTTTTTGTTCAATATATTGAAGAAATAAACATTGAGACACTACCTATGATGCCAGTGAATTACATATAAATCAAGAGGTTGGTGTTTTAATGTCAAAAAGTAGTGCTTCTATAGTGTTTATTCGAAGGCAGTGGCATTATTTCATCTGATGCGTCAATGTTATCTGATAATTTGTAACTTTATCCATTTCTTAATATTTATTGTACACAAAATAACTAAAATAATACATTTTTATTGAAATGTATATGTAATACATATAATATAATATACACTTAACAATATTGAAGAGTTTTGATTAAATCTTAAACTAAATATCCATGATTCCTTAGATATGGAGCCTTCGTATCTTGAATTAATAAAGTGATTAAAATTTTTTAAGATGTTAGATGGTTGCTCACTCCAAGTTGATATAAGTCCAAATTCTATTCACATTTCTCTTAATTTCCTTTTTTTAAGCTTTTTCCATATCGTAAAATATTTTAAACATAAAAATAAAATTAAAATCAAAATCAATCCTTAGGATCTTCAAACTCAAATCATTGATTAAATTCTTATAAATTTGAAAAGTTTAGTTCCCACTTTAATCAAGAGTTTTCTCTTTTAAGATTTTATTAACTATAGAGGCTTAGCTCTATAGGAAGCCTAGAACATAGAAAAAAAATTAACACTAACTTAGTTCTCTAAGGTAGGGGAAGAATCTTGTAGACCCAGAGAATACATATTTATACCTTTGCTTAGTTTTATAATAAAAATGATAGGTTATTATCCTTTAGAATAAGTTAGATATTGCTTATGCTAATTTTAATTATAAAGGAAGTTTTTATTTCTCTCTTCAAATCAATAATAAAACATTAGTTTGTCTTTCAATATAGTATAATGTTTAGCAATGTGGATTTAACTAACAAAACATTCAAGTAAATTATTGGGTCTTATTTATTTGTGTACATGATTTTTTTAGTGACTCTATTGGGGATATATTTCTCTCTTCATCTTTAGTGAAGATTAAAATTTTAGATATATAAGGTTTTGATTAATTATTTAAGATTTGCATATCTAAATTCCAATGTAAACTCCTTTCCCTATTCCAAAGGCTTTGGACAAGGTCCAAATATAAACCTATTCAATTCAAAATTCTAATTTAAAATCATTTCCCCTAGCCTAATGTCTTTGGATTGATTCATTATTTAAATTTTAACCTAAATCCCAATATAAATCATTGCCTTTGTTGAAAATTATTTTAACTAATTTTAAGTCCAAATTTTCCTAAAGTCATAACTAAAATCTAGTTTCATTTTTTTTTAAACATGTATTAGGGATTTAGAAATATCTATTAAGAATTATATTTAGTGATCCACATATCCCTTTTAAAACTAATAAATGCAAAAAATGGCTTAAAATTCCGATCAATTATAAAAAATGCCTAGAACTTTAATTTCCTCATTATCCATTCTTACCAATTGGAATGTCAACAAAGCTCTATTTGTTGAAGGATCACATATTAAATTTGATTCCAAATCTGAAAACTTAAAATTATTCTTCATTTGACCACTGTCAAAAGTGGTCAAAAGTGAAGTCCGTGTTAAATAATTAAATTTTGAGTTCTCTATTGAAGGTGGGTTTGTAATTGCTCTTACAATTGCTAAACCTTTTATGTTCTCTCACCTCACTTTCCACAAGTATACAAGCAACAAGAAAGAAAAATATGTTTTTCATCCTAACCACTGAATCTTAAGAATGTTTTATATCAGTTCTTCTTTTGAGGTAAATGAAATGATTATATCACAAAGGGGGATCAATAAACATTAATTATGGTTGATAGCTGATAAGGTCACTCTAATAAGAAGAAAGCTTATTAAATGTTGCTATTCAAGTTGTCATAAAATAAGTATATAAAATTCCTATGGAGCCTAATATTCCTATTAAATGTGAAATTCTTAAAGATTTCTAAATGTTTAGTGAAATTCTCTTCCATCTTTATTGTTTGCTACCAAAGAAGAAAATGATCTTTTTAACTCTTGCATTTTATGGAACTCTTATCCTTCCTTCCTTGCTTGAAAGGAAGAAAGAAATTTATTACATTATTAAATGAAATAATCATTTACTAGTCAACAATTTTTATATGGACAGTAAAAAAAATCTTAAAGCCTGTAATAGTTATTATCTCAAACTCAACTAAGTCTGAGCCTTATAGAGAGTAAATTATTCTACTGTATGGTAAATAGTGAGTTCATTTTCAAGATTAAAATAAATTTCAAAGTTAGTTATTTCTAATGATGTTAAAAGAGAATAAAATAAGTTTTCTACCATTAAAGGTAAAGCTATTCTTATTCCTCTTTGTGGTCATAATTACCAAACTACTATAAAAACTTATGGTTATGCTTCCCCAGCCAGAAAAGGATACAATCCTATTACTCTTCCTACTTCTTTTGGTTCATAAATTAAATCTCATACAATCTCTCATCACTCATTGGTTCACAAATCCCCAAGAGTTATGTGATACTACCTTTGTAGTACCCAATCTTCACCCTGATGTAATATAAGGGAGTTGAAATCTATAAACCACCAAATCTTAATACTCGAAAGGAAGAAGGTTTGGAAACCTAATATGGTAGCTACTTGAACTATACTAGTTTTCTCTGAAGGTCATTTTTTCAGTGCAGTCACTACCAAAAACCTTCACTCTCTGATCGTGATCTCTTGGGATTCAGTGGAAATCTAGGGTTTTCTCTCCCGAGCTCCTTTTCCCCCTTTTTTGCCATTGATTGTTTGATTATCACTCTTTTATTTTTTTTCCTTGTTGTTTGTTTCATTTGATTCGTGCTTTGTTTTGAGGTTTTTGTTGGGTTTTCTCGCATAGGAGAAGATGACTCCATCGTCATCCATCGCTTCATCTTCTATATTTTTTGAGGGTAAATCTCAGTTCTTTAAGGATGTTTTGGCTGGATCCTCTTCTTTGGGTTCTCAACTTCTTTTTGTTCGAACTTCCTTCAAGGTTGTTCTGCATTGGTGTCCGATGATGCTGTGGTTTCTCAGCTAGCTGCTCCTTTTGCTTTAACTTTTGTTGGCATGTTTCTTCTTCAGTGACCTAATTTGGATGTTATTTGAATTTTTTTTCTTAATTTTAAACATTCAGTCTCCTTTCATATTGGTTTGCTAGAAAAGATGAACATGACAATTCAACTCTCTAATGATCTTAATTTTAGCCATATTTCTTTTGGAGATCCTGCAATATTCAAACTTGTTAGAAGTGGTTACTCAAATGGAAACTATATTTTGATGATCATGAGAAATCTCCTATCACTCATGTGTGGATCTCCTTCCTTAATTTGCGACTTCATTTCTTTAATTCTCAAATTTTATTTGGCCGGGCATCCATTTTTGGTAGGCCTCTATAGACGGACCAACCTACTACCTCTATCTCACATCCATCTGTCGTTTATGTTTTAGTTGGGTTAGACTTATCTAAGAATCATCCTAATGAGATTTGGATTTGGTTGGAGTTGAATGGTTATTTTCAAAAACTTAATATTTAAGATTTTCCCATTTTTTGTTCTCATTATAAAATTCATGTCCATGGTTTAAATGAATGTTACATGTTACATCCTCATCTTCATATGGAGTAGGATTCTTCCAAAAAATTGCAAGGTAATATTGTTATTTTTGTTTCTCAATACATTTTTCCATTGCTCATACTAAACCACTTTCTGCTAATGTTGATGAACCGAATTGTGTACAGGGAGACAATATTAACTCTATGTCTTTCTAACCTATTGGCCATGAAAATGTGGTTATGCAAATGTTGGCTATCAATAATAATCAAAATATTGTTACATCATCCTCTACTAGTCATTGTGTTCTTAAAAAAAATTTGCCTGATATGCACTTTATGATGCAAAATAATAACTATTCTAATAATATGTCTTCTCCTTCTACTATAAATTGTAAGGAGGATGGCCAACTCATTTTTATGGAAGGACATATGACATGAGTAGAAAAGAAAATGTGGAGGATGGATATACATTTGAGGAGGGTGAATTACCTCAAGAGGTATGGCAAGTGGGCCTGCACAATGATAATAAGCTTCTTTCAAACTCTCATTATCATAGTGATGCTTTTACTAATACAGAGAATATGAATATTATTGGTAAATATATTGCCAAAGATTATAATGATACTAGTTATACCCATTTTAAAAATAGTAGAGGAAGGAAAAGTAAGAACATCATATTACAATCTCTTAGGATAACCCATTAGAAAACTAATCATTAGTATATTTTTTATGTTTAAATCTATTATTTAGAATGTTAGGGGTAATGGTTTCCCCTCCTTTAGGTTAAGAGTTAAAAACTTATGCCGTATTTATAAAGTTTTAATTCTTATTTAGCTTGAACCTCTCATTACTTTTGTTAAATTACTTAGTACTGCTAGATTTTTAAGTTTTAAGCATCCTCTCTTGAATTCTGTAAATAAGATTTGGGTGTTATGAAAGGATCCTATCCGACTAGATGTTAATGGAGATTTTACTCAAGTTTTGCATTATAATATTGATGCTTTAAATTTAACTTATTATGCCTATTTTGTTTATGCTGCCTCTTCTCATAATACTAGAAATGTTTTATGGGATCAACTCACTAATTTCTATAGTATTTGTAATTGGCCCTAAATTTTTGGTGGTGGTTTTAATACTATTTCTAATCCCTCTCAATGTATTGGGGGTTCTAGTCCTATCTACCACTCTATGGAGGATTTTAGTAAAATGATTTTAGACTATAATTTTATTGACATTGGCTTCTCTAGTACTAAATTCACTTGGAACCATGGTCATTTATGGAAACTGTTAGATAGGGTAAAGTTTATAGTTTTTTTGCTTAACACTTTAAATTCTATTTTTATCGAGCATCTTAACTGGACTTTTTCTAACCACTCTCCTATGCTAATTATCCTTAAGACTAGGCATATATGTCTCAATTTAGATTTCAGAATATGTGATTTCTTTATGACTCTTTTTGGACTTGATTCAAGAAAATTAGCATACCCCCCCTTTCATCCAGATAACTCTATATTTGGTATGAAGAGACATTGTATTAAAGTAAAAAGAGTTAAGGAAATTATCAATTGGTGGAACCATTATGTTTTTTAAAATTATTTTCACCAATATTTTGAATGCTGAAGATAAATTAAAAACAATTGAACATAACTGTCAATTATTTCCTTTTAAAAAAAATTTCACTTTGCTAAGGGATTTAAAGATTGTTTGTTTAAATTATAAGCTCAGAATGAAGCTTTTTAGAAGAAAAAAAAAGTGGTTGTGAAGCACCTAATTGAAGGTGACAATACACCAAATATTTTCATGCATTGGTTAAGAGAAAAAGTGCTAAAACCTCCATTCATAAAATTAATCATGATGATGGCTCTATTTTTGAAGATGATGGTGAAATTTCTAATTTGGCGATTCAGCATTTTCAAAACAATCTCAATAAGGATTTTACACCTGGTCATATTGATAACTTCTATATTATTCTTAACCTCATCTTTCAAGATGATAATGAGTTCCTCTCTAAACATACTTTACAGGAAATTAAAGAGGTTATTTATAGCATGAATGGTAATTCAGTGGGTAGGTAGGATGGTTTTACTACTAAGTTTTTCTATAATGCTTGGCATATTTTTAGTAATGATCTTTATTCTGCTATTTTAGATTTTTTTGTTGGTCACACTATTCCAAAGTTTTTTACTTCTACTTTTATTCTGCTAATGCCCAAAATTAACTCTATTAGTAATTGGAATAATTTTAGACCAATTAGCCTTTACACCTTTTTAATAAGTTTCTCTTTAAAATTCTTATGAGTCAATTAACTTCTATTCTTCCTAAAATTATTTCTTCTTTTCATATGGGTTTTTTCAAGGGGCGGGCTATTGCTGATAATATTCTTCTATCCCATGAGTTTGGCCATGACTTCGATGTTAGGGTGAGAGGTGACAACATTATCTTGAAATTTGATATTTCTAAGGCATATGAAAACATTTATTGGAACTATCTTTACAATATTATGTATCTTTTTGGTTTTAATTAATGATTTTTCAATCTTATCAAAAAATGTATTGAAGGATCCTATTTTTTTATTATTGTGAATTTAAAGAGCTCTGATTTTTAAAAATCCTCTCATAGTTTAAGACAGGGTGATACTATTTCCCCTACCCTTTTCATCATTGTTGTTGAATATTTAT
Source organism: Dendrobium catenatum (assembly GCF_001605985.2). NCBI lineage: Eukaryota > Viridiplantae > Streptophyta > Magnoliopsida > Asparagales > Orchidaceae > Dendrobium > Dendrobium catenatum. The sequence continues at coordinate 1,358,638 of NW_021318575.1, read as the reverse complement.
CTATAGTTCTTGCCAACCTCTTTAACAATCACCCTAGCCTTTATTTTAAAACTGTGGGTGGTTTTCCTATTTCTTACTTATGTTTTGCTGATGATTTTATTTCTTTTACGAATGCTTCTTTAAATAGGATTAATAGACTTATGGGTTTCTTTCATAATTTTAAAATTGTTAGTCAGCTCTCTTTTAATAAGCACAACTATTGCTTTATTGCATCCAACAAAGTTCCTAATGACTGTATTTTGGCAATTAAAGGTTAGGCTGGTTTTTTGGAAGGTCATTTGCCTATTAAGAACCTTGGGGTTCCTCTTTTAAAGGTTGAAAGAAAACTTTTCTTTTTTATGATTTGATTACTTCTGTGCAAAATAAGCTTATTTCTTGGGATGCTAATTTTATGAGTTTTGGGTGTAGATTAATTCTCATTAGAAGAGTTCTCAGTTCTCTCCCTATTTATATTTTCCAAATTCCTCAGCCTACTCATGTAGTTTGTAATAGAATTCATAATCTTTTTAATAATTTTTTTTTTTGAAAGGGGTAAATAGTAATTCTAAAACTCTTTGGTCTTCTTGGGACAAGTGCTGTGGTGTTTTGGATAAGGGTGCTTTGGGGTGTAAGAGTATGTATGATTGGGCCTATGCTTTTTCTTTACATTGTGGTACAGTTCTATGCTAAAGTGTGCCTCTAGTCTAAGTTTATGTATGCTAAGTATTATGTGGGTAGGAACTCGACTATTTATTTATTTTAACAAATGTGACTTTAAAGTCTAGTAGAGGCCTTACATGGTTAAATGGGTGGTTGAGCCCCACATTTCTTGTTGGATTGGTGGTGGGACTATTTTCTTTTGGCAAGATCATTTATTCATCCTTCAATTTAAAAATTTAATTTCATAATGGAATAGCTTATATGTTAAAATTAGGATAATAGCTTAAAAAGTATAAACAAAGTTCATTCAAACTATGAACTACAACTTTATTAATATCAAATTTTACCTTAATTTGTAATTATAATTTTTATAAGGGTTAATTAAACAAACATAATATAAAAGTAATAGGAAGATTTTAACAATTTAAGCATGAAGGGAAATTGCTAATATGTAAATAAAAACATAAAGAAACACTATGATCATTTGCATTCATAATAATGATAAAATTCACATAAAACATATGTTAAACACAAATATTGTATAAAATTTATAACATAATTAGTGCTAATACAAGTTTGTTATGGCTTGCTTCTCAAAAATGCTAAGTTTATAGTCTTCAGCCAAAGCTGCCTAGATTTTCCATTTGTTATGGTGGATTATTGCTACTCTTCAATTAGGTCCCACTGGTATCTCTTTTCTTCTCCATAGTTTTAACTTCAATGTTACTAGATAAAGACCTTATAGTCCAACAACTCATAGAACTTGCAAACTAACTTAATTGAGTTTCCAACTCCTTAACAGAAGACGCTTTTTTTATAATCGAGCACCCAATTATTATTTTGAGTTTTGAAAAAGATTAAATTTCTTTGGGAAATTTTAATTCCTATAATTTTAATTTTAAAATCAAACACATCATAATGAATAAGATATCACCCTAGGAGACAAATAGATCATTCCCTAATGGATTCATATTATGAAGCTTTGAATTAATTTGAAATATGTAGTCAAACTCATCAAAGAATAACATATAACCTCGAAGGGTCAAAATAAAATTTGATCTAGTGTTTAACTATGTAAATCTTGATATAGGGCTCATTAATTTTATAATCCAAATTATAATAGTAATTGATATATCTCTCCAAAAAAGAAGCTATTAATCACTATCTATCATTTGAAAATGATGATAATGATCATCAGAATTGATTTTCCCAAAGATAATTAATTGATGTTTTAAAAAGATTAATTTTTGAAAATTTTGTTTTATTTGAGTTTCTAAATCTCCTACAAGTGTAAGTCGGTTTCCCTTTGAACACGCTTGGGCAAAATAGTGATAGAATTTTTATTTTTTAGATTTTGAAGCTTGATGTCAAAAAAGGTGAGTATTGGAATTTCAAATGAGATTAGATTAAAGTTGAGCACTTATTTCTATAATCAAAGGAGTAAGGATAGGAGGAACCTATTATTAATAAACAATTTAGAAGTGCCCTTGTTTATCGTAAGTGATGGGCCTAAATTTGAATTGAAATATATTTTTGTTTGAATGGTTAATTTGATTAGAAGGTTGGGATTAGATTCCTAGATTGTTTAGTTCATATTGCCCGAGTCTATCTCAGGTCCTAAATCTTAATTTTGTACTAAAATTTTGTGACCTGGACATAGCTAACGCAATCTAGGATCTAGACTTACCTCAACATGAATTGGGGAGCCTGCAAAAAACCTAGGCACTTTAAAACCATGAGTCTGATCACTAATAAAAGAGTGGTAGGCAAATTTAGTTAAGTTTAAGGAAATGGGGTTGACATGTAGTGGCGATCCTAATTGTGCCCCTTAATTTATATTGGATAAAATAAAACTTAAAGTAAATAAAATTTTTTTTTTTTAATAATCTTTAAATTGTTTCTAATGCAATATATGCATATTTACTAGATGAAATGTTTAAAATTGAATATGAAGCACTTTCAAAATCAGGCTAAAAAATGATTTTTCCTTAAGGAATAAATAACATCCACTTGATAGGACTGCACCATAATAGGTCAGGTGACCTACCAAAATTTGTAGAATGGGAGGTGCTTAATAAGGAAGAGAAGGTATCAAAATGTTTGAATGAGAAACTCTGGGCTACCAAGAGCTTACTTCTTAAAACATTAAAATTTCTATGTGAGCTTAAAATTTTTAATTTATATTCATGTAGAAAAGGTTTTGAAATGTACCCTCACAAGCCTCGAATTGGGTTCCATGTGAAATAAAAATTGGCATTCAAGTAAAAGGACTAAAAATTCATGTTATTATACTACGTATTAAATTAAATAAATAAATCAAATCAAATTGAATTGAACTTAAAGTCCCTATGGTAAGTGCCACCTAATATTATAACCTAGAATTATAAAAAAATAAAGTGATTGGGTACCACTGACAATAAGTCTTGATTTCAAATCCTAAGACTCAAGTGACTTTGAGAATGGGTCCTCTCATTATTCACTTCTTTTTCCTTCCGGGGGCTCCTATAATTATTGAGTATCGATATCAAAATGAAAAAAAAAACTCTCTTGAATTGTGTGTTATCTTTTCTCTATTGATATTTTAAAATAATCCTAATTTGGATCCCCAAATGGTGAGGGACTCTACCTTAAGGGATGTCCCTTCCTCTTTGGATTCAAAATTGGATGCCATCCCATCTTAAATTAGTACTTTGATATTTACAACTCAATTCTTGAATGAAACTACCATTGAAAAATTAAAAATCTAGACTCAAACAACCTATAGAGTTATCCTAAGCAATTAATATTGAAATCCACATCAAATCTCAAGAAGTTAAATATTTTAAAATGCTCAAATCACAACAACACTTGGCCATGCTCTTTAATTTAAAGGCGGCCTTAGCATGCTTAGCACTTATAGAAAACATCTTTAATTTTAAAGATTAATTTTATGCCCCCTTTAATTTTAATGCACTGCATGAGCATGCCACATATGTAATTTGAATTATTATAAATTATACTTAACTTAAGGGCAATCTATTACACAAATAATAACATCATATTGCATAAAATTAAATAAACAATCAATAATTCTAAATTAGCAACCAACATGCTATAAAAACTATGAAAAATCTGGCACAACAAAAAAATTAAACACCGATCTAGCCTAATACTGGAGTTGGTTGTTATAGCAAATTATCTAAAGTATGTGAGGTGAGCTATGTGGTTTGGATATATCATGTGTAGGGCAATTGGTTAAAGTTATTTGAAGTTCTTATTGGTTTACAATCATTAGGGAAATTTTAATTAAAGATTAAATATTAATGATTTGAAATTGATTTTAAAGTGTATTTTTTAATGTTAAATGGCTAACACCTTTGTAGTTCATTGATGCCATGAAGTTTATTTCACCATCCTGTGTTACAAATCTATTTTCATGGCTTATGTTTTGATGATTGACAAACACTATTTTTCTTGGACTGCTTGTTGCTTCTAACTTTTCAGGAATAGAAGATCGGACGAACAGACGAAACCAGTTCAGAATTGCATAGGATTAGGGTTGAGTCAGTCTGTACTTTTGTTTTTCACTTCTTGAGTCTTCTTGTAATGGTCAAAGAGACTGATACTAAGCAGCCCTACACACACACGCACTTGAGAGACTTAGAATTTCTATTTTTACT